>NW_008359442.1:11836279-11844688 GCF_000622305.1 Nannospalax galili
CCTAGCCCTAAAGCAAGTTTTAATATCCTGTACCATAAATTCAACTTTGTTCTTCTTCAATATTGTCTTGGATAGTCACTAGCTCTGAGTATTTCCACAAAAATTTTAGACCAGATTTTTTCAGACTACACACACACACACACACACACACACACACACACACACACACACACACCTTATCACCTCAATGAAGTCGTACTTAATGTATACCTAAATCTGAGGCTAACTGACATCTTAGACGAGCAATTTTTGTCAGTGAACATGGAATAACACTTTGCTTTAGTATTTTATTTTTCTTAATATGCTTGAAGTTCTGTATTTAGCTTTCTTGTACACCTTTAGAATATATTCTTATTTTTTACTGATTTAGTGCTTTACAACTATCATTTACAGTATAACTTTTCAATCATTTGTTGCTGATATATAAAAATACAGTTGATTTGTGTGCTGTATTTGAATTCATCAATCTTGCTAAATTCACTGATAAACCATAATGGTTTAATCTGTGAATCTGTTTGCATTTTCTATGTATAGAATCATGTAAGTTGCAAATATCCTCATACATTTTTCTTATTTTATAGCATTGGTTATGTCCTTTAATATAATGTCTGTAATATTATCAAATATGTATTGGATCTTTACGTAGCTTTTCTAACAGCTTCTAAAACCCTTGAAATTTTCAGAGTAATGAGTCTTTTGTATGCTAATAAGATGGTTCGTGCCTGGGATACCCTAGATACCTTTAGGATAAGAAAGACCTTCAGCTTCCAAATTCTAATGAAGGGAGCAGCACTGAAGATTAATCGCAATGGGCAATGCTTTGATCATGAAGCCTTCATGAAACTCCAAAACAGGGTTCAAGAGGTTTCTAGACAGCTGAACAACTGGAGGTTCTTGGAGGACATGCCCTGAGGGGGTATGGCAGAAGCCTGCACCGTGTCTACCAGTGTATCCTTCCTTGGCTGTTCATCCATGACCTTTGTACTCATTTTGTAAGTGGGGAAACACAAGTCCAGTGTTTCTCTGAGTTTTATGAGATGCTCTAGCAAGTTAGTCAAGCTCAAGTACAGGTGGCAACTAACACTTGCAACTGGCATCTGAAGGGCATATTCGTGGGAGACTGAGTCTTCAGTATGTGGGATCCTGATGCTATCTCCAGCATATAGTGTCAGAAATGATTGAATTAATGCCTTCTGGAGAATTGTTTGGTTGGTGTGGGGGGAAAACCCTACCCAGCTGGTGTCAGAAGTGTGGTGCTCAGTGTGAGCAGGGCAGGGGAACTGGTTTTGCTGTCCCTCTCTCATTTGATATACAGTGAAGTCATGATGGCTGGTTATCCTGGTCTTGTTTCTCTTAGGAAAGCTTTCAGTATTTTATCATTAAATTTGAGATTTGGTGCATGTTTTTATCATATTGAAGAAGTTATTCTCTGAATCTAGTATGCTATTAAAAAAATAATGCACTATAAGATTTAGCAATATTTTTCCTATCTATTGAGATGGGTTTTTTCATTGCTCTTTTTTTTTTTTGGTCATTTTTGCAAATTACATCAGTTATTCTGTATTAATTTTGTGTTCTGTGATTTTTGTGTTCCTAGCTTTTTCACAATGCATTGTCCTTTCCAAGTACACTGGATTTGGTGATACTTTGTTGAAGGTATTTGAACTGATGTTTGTGCAAGACTTGCCTTCTTTAAGTTTCCTTCCTTGCTCTATGTAAGCTTTTACATCACAAATGTGTTGGCCTATTAAATGAGCTCCAAGTAGTCTCTCATTTTTCATTCTCTAGAATATTTGAGTGGAATGATAATCCCAAAACACTTAGAGCCAGGAGTAGTGACCCATGCCTTTAATCCCAGCACTTGGGAGGCAGAGGCAGGCAGATCTCTGTGAGTTCAAGGCCAGCCTGGTCTACATACTGAATTTCAAGCCAGCTGGGACTTTATCTCAAAAAAAGACCAAAAAAAATTTTTTTTGGAGAATTTAGTGGTGAAGTCATCTGAAACTGAAGTTTTTCTTAATGGGAAACTTTTATTTAAAAATTAAATTTCCTTAACAGATATAGGACAATTCATATACTTTTTTTCTTATGTCAGCCTTAGTAAATTTGATTTTTCAAAGAGTTTATTTTACTTACTGTAGTGGCATAACATTGATTTTATTATTCTTAATTTTTAACTTTAATTCATCTTAACAATTTGTGCTGACTCTTTTCCTGAAAAATCTTCCTGGCTGCTTATTAATTTTACTATTATTTTCAAAGAACTAACCATAGCTTTGCTGATTTTCTTATTTATATTTGCTATAAGTTAATTACTCAGCATTCTAATTTTTTTTTGAGACAGGGCCTTGCTATATAGTCTTGCTATAAGGCCTGGTATTCATGGCAATCCTCCTGCCTCAGCCTCCCGAATGCTGGGATTACAGGCATGTGACACCTTGCCCTGATCAACTTTCTAACATCTTGACATAAATACATATAGAATTAGTTTTCATACTTTCTAGTCTAATATTCACATTTAAGGCTATAAGTTACTCTATAAGCTTAGCTTTATTCAAATCCCAGAATCTTTGATATATTGCTTTTATTAATACTTAAAATATTTTCCATTTTTGTTTTGTTTCTTTTTTATTTTGTCAGTGTATTTTTATTGAATTTTTGTGGATTTCATACATCACATCTTAATCATATTTAGAGCTCTCCTGTCTGCATCCTTCATGGCCCACCCACGGGATTTCACACATTCTGCCTTATATGTTAAAGCCTATTAAGTCAAGCTTGTGGACCTAGATGTCTCTAGGTGTGAGTTCATCCACTGGAGCCTGTTCAGCCTATCATAGTGTCACTCCCTTAAAGAAGATCAACTCTCCCTCACCCAGCAGTGATCAGCTGCCAATAGTTCCTCAGCTAAGGTTAGGACTTTCTGCCCATTTTCCCAGGTCTATGCTGGATTTTATCTGAGTTTTCATGGGTCTTGTGTATACTGTCACCATTGCTCTAATTTCATATGAGCAAGTTCCCAGGAGTCTGTAACACTGTTTCCTTATGGTCCTGCACCACCCCTGGCTCTTATAATCTTTCTGCCCTCCTCTTCTTCAATGGTCCCTGAGCCTTGGTGGGTGAGCTTTAATATAGGAGTCCTGTCCAGGGACACGCACTCTAAAGTCTCTTATTCTCCATACTTTGACTAGCTGTGGCCTGTGTTTATCACCCTCTGGTACATGAGGAAGCTTTGCCAGTGAGAGTTGAAAGATGCATTATTATTCTCTATAACCCTTGTTCCACTATGTTCTGTGCACCTTAGGTGTAGGGGTTCCATTGTAGATGTGTCACACGATGGGGCATCTCACAGACACTTATTCTCTGTGTGTGACCAGTTGTAGAACTCTAGTCTGGTTGTACTAGACTCTGTCTGCTGCAAAAGAAGCTTCTTTGATGAGTGGTGACTGGCATACTTATAATTTGGTGTTAAGATTTATTTATGAGAGAGAACATATGTCACTTGTTCTTCTGTGTTACTTAGTATAATAATTTTCAGTTACATCCATTTATTTGCAAATTCATGATTTCATCTTTCTTTACCACTAAGTAGAACTCCATTGTTTAATTTTACCACATTTTCATTATCCATTCATTAGTTGAAGGACATTTGGGTTGTTCAGATTTCTTAGCTATTGTGAAAAAAGCAGCAAAAAGCATGGATGTACAAATTTGCTGGATAGCCTTAGTGTCAACTTGACACACCTGGGGAGAGGGAGCCTCAATTAGGGAATTTCTTCCATTGTCCAATGGCCTGTGGCCATGTCTGTGGGGCATCTTCTTGATCATTGAGTGATGTGGGAGGGCCCAGACCACTGTGGGTGATGCCACCCCTGGGCAGGTGGGCCTGTGTCACATAAGAAAGCAGGTTGAGCAGGGGCCAGGGGAGCAAACCAGTAAGCAGCATTCCTCCATGGTCTGTGCTCCAGCTCCTGCCTCCAGGTTCCTGCCCTGAGTTCCTACCCTGGGCTCCCTGATGAACTGTGACCTAGTAGATGTCATACAGACAAAACCTTTCCTCCCCAAGTTGGCATTGGTCAGAGTGTTTTGTCACAGCAATAGAGAAACAAACTAGGACAACAAGTATCTCTGCAGTAGGATGAGTCTTTTACCTATTTGCCAAGGAGTGGTATAATTGGATCATATGGTAAATTCATTTTTAGTTTTTTTAAGTGTTCTTCACACTGCTTTCCATAGTGGTTGCATGAGTTTGCAATCCAACCAGCAGTAAATGAGCATTCCCCTTTTCCCACATCCTCTTCAGCATTTGGTATCCTTTGTTCTCTTGATCTTAGCAAGTCTGACTAGGGTAAGATGAAATCTTAAAGGGGTTTTGATTTGCATTTTCCTAATTACTCAGGATGTTGAACACTTTAAGGTCTTTCTTAGTCATTTTTATTTTTTCTTTTGAGAACTCTCTGTTCAGATTTGTAGCCCATCCATTTATTGTCTTGATTCTTTGTTTTTTGAATTGTTTATATATTCTGGATATTAATCTTCTGTTAGATGTATAGCTGGTGAAGATTTTCTCCTACTCTATGGGTTTCCTCTTCACTTTCTTGGTTTTTTCTTTTGCTGTACAGAGATTTTTAATTTAATTTAATTGTCAATTGTTAGCCTTAATTCCCGAGAAATGGATGTCTGATTTAGAAAGTCCTTTCCTACACTTATATCTTGTAGGGTACTGCCTACGTTTTTTTCTAACAGTTTCAGAGTTTCAGGTTTTACATTGAAGTCTTTGATCCATTTGCATTTGACTCTTGTGCACGGTGATAATGGTCTAATTTCGTTCTTCTACAGGTAGAGAGCCAATTTTGTCAGCACCATTAGTTGAAGATGCTGTCTTTCCTCCACAGTGTTCTTGGCACCTTTGTCAAATATTAGGTGACTGAAACTGCATGTGCTCATGTTTGCATTTTGAATTATGTTCTATTGATCTATATGTCTATTTTTGTGCCAGTATCATACTGTTTTATGACAATAACCCTGTAATATAGTTTGAGATTGTTAGGGAAAGAGGAATTTACTGCTTGTTTGAATATACTGATTGTCTGAATTTACTGCTTGAATTTACTTGTTTAAATTTACTGCTTGTAACCAATTAACTCAACTGGAGACACAGGCATCCGGAGATAGGGGTAAGTGCTACAGCCCCCAGAGCCTGACCTGATCTGTGTCATGTCATGTAGACATGTCTGCTTACACAAGATAACAGGAAAGAGTCATGCCAGGCACATACCACCCATCCCTCCCTGACTGAAACACCTGTAGGGAGTTGTAACATTTTTCTTGTTTTAAAGTTATTGGTTTGTGAAACACTTGCTTTGAAACTATTGGCTGTATAAATGCGGGCTTTTGTGTAACGGTCGTGGGAGCCTATATAATCTTTACCTAAAATTGTCTCAGGGTCGATCGCTCTAACCAGACCTGCGTGTCTTGGAAGGATGGTCGGCCCTAGCTAGCTAGTTTAATAAAACTCTGCTTGATTTTTGCATCTCCATACTCGTGCATTTGTTCTCCAGAAGACACCCACCGAGTCACGGACCCTAACAGAGATCTGGTATATTTGTTGATTCCCTCCCTCCCTCTCCCCCTCCCACCCCCTGCCCAGCATTGTTCTTTGTGTTCAAGATTGCTTTGGCTATCTGGGGCTTTTTGTGATTCCATATTAATTTTAAGATGGCCTTTTTCTAATTCTGTGAAGAATGTCATGGGGATTTTGATTGGCATTGCACTGAATCTATAAATTGTTTTAGTAGGATGAACTCTTCCTCCAATTGCTCGTTATTGGTATATAAAAAGCTACTGAATTTTGTAAACTGATTTTGTTACCTGCCACTCTGCTGAAAGTGATCATTTCTAGAAATGTTCTGGTGGAATTTTTGGGATCTCTTATGAATAGTATCATATCATCTGCAAATACGGATAATTTGAGTCCTTCTTTTCCAGTTAGTAGCCATTTAATGCCCTTCTCTTGTCTTACTGCTCTAGAAAGACTTTCAAGAACTATATTGAGTAGAGATAGTGGACAGCCTTTTGGTTCCTGATTTTAATGGGAATGCTTCCAGTTTTTTTCCCCATTTAAAATGATATTACCTGTGGGTTTCTTGTATATATAGTTTTAATTTTGTTGAAGTATGTTCTCTTTAGGACTTTTAAAATAAATCCATGTTGGATTTTGTCAAAGGCCTTTTCTGCATTTGTTGAGATGACCATGTGATTTTTGTCTTTAAGTCCATTTACATGATTTATTATACTTATTGATTTACATATTTTGAACCATTCCTGCATCTCCAGAATGAAGCCAACTTGACCACAGTAGATGATTTCTTTTTTTTTTTAATGTGTGTCTGTATGCAGGTTGCAAATATTTTGTTGAGATTTTTGTGTCTATGTTAATTAAGGAAATGGGCCTATAAGTTTCTTTGTTGTATCTTTACCTGGTTTTGGTATTAGAGTGATACTGGCTTCAGAGAAGGAGTTTGGGTGTTCTCCCAGTTTCTATCTTCTTAAATAATGTATGTAGGGTTGGTTGTAGATCTTTGAATGTCTGGTAGAATTCCACAGTGAATCTATCTGGGTCTGGGGTTTTTATAATCAGGAGGTTTTGTATTATTGTTTCAATTTCCTTATTTGTTATGGGTCTGTTTAAACTGTTGCTATGTTCTTGGTTTAGCTTTGGTAGTTTCCATGAATTTAGAAATTTGTCAGTTTCTTTTACATTTTCAAATTTATTAATAGAGTATAGGATTTAAAGTATTCCCATAATGTTCTGATCCTTTTGTGATGTTTTCCTCTTTCATCTCTGATTTTGTTGATTTGAATTTTCTCTTTCTTTCTTTTGGTTAACTGAGCTAAGGATCTGTCTATCTTGCTTATCTTTTCAAAGAACCAGCTCTTAGATTCATTGATTCTTTATATTGTTTTCTTTGTTTCTATTTCATTAATTCTGCTCTGATTTCTGTTATTCCTTCTCATCTTCTAGGTTTGGGTTTGGTATGTTCTTGCCTTTCCAGAGTCTCGAGTTGTATTGTCATTTATTCGTGCTCTTTTTGATTTTTTTCTTTTTTAAAAATTACTTATTTAATAAACATATAATTAGAAGAAGCATTTCATTACAACAGCATTGACATATTCAATAACAATTTCCAGAGCTAAGATATATCTCTTTCAAAATTGACTGTAAATTTTTAGGTTCACAGTTGAATTAATACAGTTATACAATATTGAACTCTGTATAAAGCCCATAAGACATAAAATTGAATGAGGTTTTAACCTTTAAGAAACATCTGCATTTCATTTTAAAATATATTGTTTCATACAGAAAACAATATCATTTTTAATGCTACCAACACTTAGATGTTTGCATATGCATCTCTAATCTCTATGTACCTGAGTATTACTAGTCAGAGTCGGTTACTTTCTGAGATCCTTGGCACCTGAGCATGGATATAAGGTCATCAGGTAGATTTTAATGGTAGTATTTTTCACCTCTACTAATTAACATGAAGTATATATGATTATTACTAGTCACAGTTGGTTACTTTCTGAGCTCCTTGGAGTCTGAGCATGGATATAAAGTCATTAGGTAGATTACAATGGTAATGTTTTTCACATCTATTAATTATTAAGGAGCAAATGTTTATGCTTGGAAGAATTATTTTAAAATATTTTTTTTAAAACACACTTCCCCAGGTAGCACCCTCCCATAGCCTCCCTCCCCCCACTATAGCCCTTATACTCTGATATCCCTGCTACTGTCTGCTGTGTTGTAAGCAACCCCAGTCATTCCCTACTACTTGCCCTTCTGGTGAATCTAGTCAGCCTCTCTAAAGGTCTTTGTATAGGAGAGTCAGCTGTCCCTCATCTAGCAGTAATCAGTTGTCAATACTCCTTTAGGTAAGATTGGGGTCTGCTGGTCATTTTCTCAGTTCTATGCTGGGTTACTGTCTGGGAATCCCTTTGGCCACCCTGGCCAACAACTCAAGAGAAGGTATCGCCAGTCTGGCATTGTTGCTTGTTATGTAGTCTTTACCTATACATATGGACTATTAAGAAATTATATTGGCCCCTTTAATTTTTGGTTATACTTTCCTTTTGGGTGTTTAAGGCCATACAGTTGGCCCATATAAACTGATATATTTTTACTCTTAAGCTCGTTTGAGGATCTGTTCCTCTGGGGTCACATGGGCTTGGGAGGAGCCCCTGTCTCCTTTCTTTTACCAGTTCTGCCTATGTGAAGCTAAGTCAAAGGACCTGCTCAACCATGGTTGGCTTCTCTTGGAAGCATGGAGGAAATGATTCCTCTGTGTTGACCCTCCCCTTTGTAGACTGGACACTGGTTCAAGTCCATCTGGTGGGGTCTCCTCA
>NW_008359442.1:11845106-11845792 GCF_000622305.1 Nannospalax galili
TCAGATAAACCTTACCTAGACATATATTTCTTGATCTGCTATGTATAATTTGTCAGTAGATTGTAGGAGTAATGTGGTTCTCACTGGTTTTCAAAGCTAGCTAGGCATTGTTTATCTCTCACATTGTCTCACCCCTCCATTATGGTTTTCCCTCTTAAGGTGCCTCCATTGCCCCCCTTCCTCCTGTAATAATACCTTTCTCAGGCGGTCCTACCCCTCTTGAGCTCCTTATTTCCCTTTATCCCCTAGGTTCCTTGTATACCCTTCCCTCCCCCCTCCATTAAACTAACCCCATTTTTATCCATATCTCCCTTATTAAGACCTGTTTCCTACTGTTCTCCTCGTTCAGGTTCTTTCTTTTCCTTTACCTCCCTGTTTCCTTTCCATTATCCTGGTTCCTATAGTTACGTTTGGTTGCATACTTATTTACCGAGTCTGGTTCTAGGATCCACATATGACAGAGAACATTATGTCGATTTTTTTTCTGAGTCTGAGTTACTTCACTTAGTATAACAGTTTCTAGTTCCATCCATTTAGCTGCAAATTTCATGATTTCATCTTTCTTTACTGCTGAGTAAAACTCCATTGTATAAATGAACCATGTTTTCATTATCCACTTGTCAGCTGAGGGACAGTTAGGCTGCTTCCATCTCTTAGCTATTGTGAAAAGGGCAGCAACAAACATG
>NW_008359442.1:11847267-11848074 GCF_000622305.1 Nannospalax galili
TGGGTCTATAGTTTTCTTTTTTGGTTGTATCTTTACCAGGCTTTGGTATGAGAGTGATGCTGGCTTCATAGAAAGAATTTGGAAATTTCCCTCCATTTCTATTTTTTTGAATAAATTAAATAGTATTGGATGCAGATCTTCTTTAAATGTCTGATAGAATTCTGCTGTAAATCCATCTGGTCCTGGGCTTTTCTTAGTCAGGAGGTTTTGTATTTCTGTTTCAATTTCTTTTTGTTTTATGGGCCTGTTTAAGCTGTTAATCTCTTCTTGGTTTAGTTTTGGTGGTTCCCATGCCTTTATATATCCATCCATTTCTTTTAGGTGTTCAAATTTATGAGCATATAGCTTTTTAAAGTATTCCCTTATAATGTTCTGTATCTTTCTGGTGTCTGTTGTGATGTTTCCCCTTTCATCTCTGATTTTATTGATTTGGAGGCGCTCTTTCTTTCTTTTGGTTAACTGGGTTAGCGGTGTGTCAATCTTGTTTATCTTTTCAAAGAAACAGCTCTTGGAATTGTTGATTCTTTGTATTGTTTTCTTTGTTTCAATTTCATTAATTTCTGCTCTGATTTTTGTTATTTCTTCTTGTCTGCCAGGTTTGGGTTTCATCTGTTGTTGCTTTTCAAGTGTCTTGAGTTGCAATGTTAAGTCGTTTATTTGTGATCTTTCTGATTTAGACACTTGGAGTTATAAACTTCCCTCTAAGGACTGCTTTCAACGTGTCCCAGAGGTTTTGTTGTGTTGTATTGTCCTTTTCATTAAGTTCCAGGAATAATTTTATTGCTTTCTTAATTTCTCCTTTCACCC
>NW_008359442.1:11848358-11849738 GCF_000622305.1 Nannospalax galili
GCAATTCTAATATCTGCCATGTTGACCTATCTAATGGAGACATTGGGGTACTGAAGTACCCTACTATTAAGGATTTGCGATTAATCTGGGTCTTAAAGTCCTGTAGTATTGTTTTTATGAAGTTGGGTGAACCAGAGTTTGATGAATATATGTTCATGATTGTAATGTCTTCTTGATTCATTGTTCCTTTGATCAAAGTGAATTGTCCCTCTTTGTCTCTTCTGATTAGTTTTAGTTTAAAGTCTATTTTGTCAGATATTAGAAATGCTATGCCAGCTTTTTCCTTAGTGCCATTTGCTTGTTATATTTTTTTCCATCCTTTCACTTTGAGATAATGTCTGTCCTTGAAAGTGAGATGAGTTTCTTGCAGACAGCAAAAAGATGGGTCTTGTTTCTTAATCCATCCATATAGTCTGTGTCTTTTGACTGGGGAGTTCAGTCTGTTAATGTTTAAAGTTATTAATGAAAGATGAGTATTGAATCCTGTCATTTTTTTTGTTTATATTCTTGCTATAGCTGTACTTTTACACTGTTATACCCTCCTTGGAGTTCTTTCTGCAACCCCTTGGGTATAGTCATTCCTTTCTTCAGCTCTTTGTATTGCTCCCAGAACTCTCTGAAGGGCTGGTTTTGTGGACAAGAATTCCTTCAGCCTATTTATGTCATGGAAGATTTTTCTTTCCCCTTCAACTATAATAGACATTTTGGCTGGATATAGTGATCTGGATTAGCATTTGTGGTCTTTTAAAACTGTGAATGCTTTGGTCCAGGCTCTCCTGTCTTTCATTGCTTTCACTGAAAAGTCAGCTGTAATCCTAATGGGTTTTCCTTTATATGTGACCTGTTCTCTTTTGCAGCTTTCAGTATTGTCTCTTTGTTTTGCACATTTAGTGTTTTTACTACGATGTGCCATGGAGAGTTTCTTTTCTGGTCCTGTCTGTTTGGTGTTCTGTATGTTTCTTGTATTTGTATGGGCATGCCTTTCTTTAAGTTTGGGAAATTTTCTTCCACAATTCTGTTGAAGATCTGGTCCATGCCATTGTCTTGGGATTCTTCTCCTTCTTGCATGCCTATGATTCGCAAGTTTGGTCTTTTTATGGTATCACTCAATTCCTGCATATTCCATTCTTGTGATTTCTTAAATTTTTCATAATCTTTGCTTGAGTGGTCCAGTTCATCCACTTTATCTTCCAGTCTTGATACTCTGTTTTCCATTTCGTTCATCCTATTAGTGAGGCTTTCTCCTGTCATTTCTAATTGGCTTATGGAGTGTTTCACTTCGTTCTTTATTTCAGACTGAGTATTCTTCAATATTTCTAGCTCTTTTCTGAATTCATTCAGAAGTTTATCCCTATCTTCCTTCAGCTCTATGATTACCTT
>NW_008359442.1:11849831-11855653 GCF_000622305.1 Nannospalax galili
GGCATGAAAAGCTGGTTCATCTAAGCTTCTGGTTCTCTCTTTTGATTTTATATCAGAGTGGCCAGATTGCTTTTGTCTTCAGGAATTCCCACAGAGGCCCAATTCAGATGAGGGTCAGATGTTTTTATGCTTTCTCCTGGATCTCTCCAGGAATGATTTTGACCTCAGGAATTTGGGGGTTGGACTGGACTGGGAGCCTGGCCCAGGAAAGATACTGGTCTAGGGCCACTGGTGGCCATACCACCCAGAGATGCAAAGGCAGATGGGGCGGAAAGAGGCCCCAAGGACTCCTGGGAACTGCACTGAGCAGCTGGGTTTGTCTGGATGCAAAGGATCAGGAAGCAGTATTGGTTCCCCAGGTGTCTGGGCCCCAAGACAAAGAATGGGACAGGACCCCAAACTAGGAGGAGAGAACAGTGGGGGAGATGGGAAGGTGAATGAGCCTGGGGGAGTCAAGTCACAGAGGGCCTGATGGACTTACCCTGGAGAGAGGTCTGTGTGTAGGATCTAGGCCTGAGGTGGGTCCTTCAGGCCCAGGGAAGCAGAGGGAGGTGAGGGCTGGGCCAGGCCCAGAAGCAGTGCTCCTGGGGCCCAGAGAAGGCAATATGTTGGTCTGGATGAAAAGGATCAGGAAGCAGTATTGGTTACCCAGGTGTCTGGGGCCCTAAGACAAGGAATGCCACAGGACCCAAACTAGGAGGAGAGACTGGCGGGGGAGATGGGAGGGTAAATGAGGATGGGGGAGTCAAGGTGTGGAGGGCCAGATGGACTTACCCCAGAGAGAGGCCTGTTGTGTAGGAGAGAGGTCTCTCTTTTTGATTTTTTAATGTAGGCACTTAGTGCTATAAACTTCTCTCCTAGGACTGCTTTTAAAGTGTCCCAGAGGTTTTGTTGTGTTGTATTATCATTTTCACTTTGTTCCTGGAATACTTCTATTTCTTTCTTAATTTCTTCTTTGATCCATTCATCATTCAGGAGTGTGCTGTTTAATCTCCATAAGTTTGTGTAGTTACTAGTGCTTTTTTTGCTGCCGATTTTAAGTTTTACTGCATTGTAGTCTGATGAATGCATGGAATTATTTCAATTTTTGTGCCCCAGTATGCAGTTAATTTTAAAGAAACTACCATGGGCTATTGAATAGAGGTGTATTCTTTGTTGTTTGGGAGGATTATTTAGTAGATGAATATTAGGTCCATTTGATGTATGATATAATTTATTTCAGATGTCTCTATTCTTTGTCCAGTTGACCTGTCTATTGGAGATAGTAGTGTACTGAATGATGTCACCTACTATTTCTGAGTTGTGGCTAATCTGTGTCTTTAAGTCCTATAATACTGTTTTTATGAAGTTGGGTGCACCAGAGTTTGGTGCATACATATTCATGATTGTGATATCTTCTTGGTCAATTGTTTCTTTGATCAGAATGAAGTGACATTCTTTATCTCTTCTAATTAGTTTTAATTTGAAGTCTGTTTTGCCAGATACTATGATTTCAACACCTGCTTGCTTCTTATTGCCATTTGCTTGAAATATTTTTTTCCATTCTTTCACCCTAAGGCAGTGCCTATCCTTGAAGGTGAGATGAGTTTCTTGCAGACAACAAATAAATGGATTTTGTCTCTTAATCCATTCAACTACCCATTGTCTTTTGACTGGGGAGTTGAGGTCATTCATATTTAAAGTTATTATTGAAAGATGTATCTTAGTTATTGTCATTTTTATTATTGTTTGTGTTCTTGGTACTATTTTGCATTTCCATAATTGTAACTTCATTTATTTATTTATTTTGTTCCCTCTTGAGTATAGTCATCCCTTTCTTCAGCCCTTTGTACTGTTTCAAGTTCTCTGTAGGCCTGGTTTGGTGGACATGAATTCTTTCAGCCTATTCATGTCATGGAGGATTTTTCTTTCCCCTTCAACTATGATAGACAGTTTTGCTGGGTAAAGAATTCTAACCCTTAAAAGATTTTAGGGTTATGTCTTCAGAGGGGGGAATGTTGGAGGGGAGGAATGGGCATGCATTTGATCAAAACACCTTATATCCATGTGTGAAATTCTCAATAAAGTTTGTGTAAAAATTAAAAAAAAAGAATTCTGAGTTGGCATCTAAGATCATTTAGAACTGGAAATACCTTGGTCCAGGCTCTTCTGGCTTTCATAGTTTGCATTGAAAAGTCAGCTGTAATTCTGATGGGTTTTCCTTTATACGTGACTTGTTTTTTCTTGCAGCTTTCAGTATTTGTTCTGTACATTTAGTGTTTTACTGTGACACGCTGCGGGGAGTTTCTGTTCTGGACCTGTCTATTTGGTGTTCTATGTGCTTCTTGTATCTGTATAGGTATGACCTTCCTTAATTTATGGAAATTTTCTTCTATAATTGTGTTGAAAATCTGGTCAATGCCATTAACTTGGGAATCTTCTCCTTTCTCTATGCCTAAATTTAGTCTTTTCATGGTGTCCCACATTTCATGTGTTTAAAAATTTTTTTTTTCATATCCTTTGCTTGAGCAGTCCAATTCTTTGGCTTTATCATTCAGTCTTGATATTCTGTTTTCCATTTCATTCATGCTCTTGGTGAGGCTTTATCCTGTTTCAAATTGACTTAGAGAGTTTTTCAATTCCTTCTTCATTTCAGCCTGAATTTTCTTCAATATTTCCATCTCTTTCATGGATTTACTTTTCAAATCCTGAATTGTCTTTTTTTATTTCAATCATCTGTATATTTATATTTACCTGAGTCAGTCAGAAGTTTACCCCAGCCTCTTGAGTTCTTTGAGTTGTTTGTGTGTGTTTTGTCTTTTTGAGACAGTCTCCCTGTAGTCCCCACTGGCTTGGAACTCACTCTGTAGACCAGGCTGGCCTCAATCTCACAGAGATCCACCTGCCTCTGCTTCCCGAGTGTTGGGATTAAAGCGTGCACCACCACACCTGGCTCTGTGTGTGTGTTAACTTTAAAAAAAACTTTATTGAGAATTTCATATGTGCATATAAGATGTTTTGATCAAATCCATGCCCACTCTCTCCCCTCCAACACCTCCCATATTACCACATCACTTTTTTTCTGACTTCATGTACTCTTTCTCTCTTTCTCTGTCTCTTTCTCTCTTTCTCTTTCCCTCCCTCCTCCCTCCCTCCCTTCCTTCCTTTTTAAAATGGGGCTTTTTTTCTACTCTAACATTCTCCCCTCTGAAGAGGTAACCCTAAAATCTTGTAGGGATTAGATAAGAGCTCCCAAATACTTTCGATATTTTTGGCCTTTGGAACAGAGTATGTTGCTAAGAGGCCCAAGGACATTTTGACTTTTAGCCAAGAAACTGGCTACTTTTCTTTAGGGTCTTTTTTACCCTAACTGCCTAGCCAAGTCCTACCTCCTATTTTTATCATACCATCCTCTGAAGAGGTTACCCAAATTGCTGATAGAGAATTGGGAGGCAGACTGTTCTGGCTTCTTTCATGCTGAACAGGGATGCAGGGTGAGGCAATTGGGGTATGCCTTCAGACGGTCTATCTAAAAGACTCCCAAATTGCATAACTTATCTGTAGGGAGAAAAGAAAGTCCTTGACTGGTGAATAGGGTATGTGAAGGAGTAGTTAGCATTACAAGGCAAGAGTAGTTAGCATTACAAGTTCTAGACAGAGAACCAGAAAAAAGTCAGAACAGGGCAAATTTCAAATGTTCATATCAGAGTCCATTGATTTCTTGATAAGAGCTTCCAAAAGCATCCCTCTATTGGGTTCCTCCTCATTTTTCTTTTATCTGCCAACGCTGGACTTGAGAGTGGTGGATTGACGATTTGCTTTCGGGTATTTTGATAGCTGTTGGAGTGGTTAGAATCAGTGTCAGTTCCCTCTCAAAGGCTTCTAGATAGGGGGAGAACAATAATTTAGAACAATAATTGATTGTCTCCCTTAGCCACAGGTAGGCACTACAGTATTGGAGACCAAGATTTGAAGTTTTATATCTGAGAAGCACTTTCTGATTAAGAAAAAAATCATCAATGAGAAATAACTGTCTAAATAACTTTTTATATAGACTTAAGTCTAATGTCTGGGAAGTGTAACCCCTTGAACTCTTAAAGAAGTACATTGATGACTTTACTCTTTGGTTATACTTTCCTTTTGGGTGTTTAAGGCCATATGGTTGGCCCAAATAAATCAATTTATTTTTACACTTAAGGTTATTTGAGGATCTGTTCTTTAGGGGTCACATGGGCTTGGGAGGAGCCCCTGGCTCCTTGCTTTTACTAGTTCCTACTATGTGACGATAAGTCAAAAGTCCTGCTCCATCACTTGGAAGCATGGATGAAATGTTTCCTATGAGTTGATCCTCCTCTTTGTAGATTGGACACTGGTTCAAGTCTATCTGGTGGGGTCTCCATGGCCTCCCTGAACAAGGGCAGGTGACTCACCACAGTTACGGGATATTTTGAGAAATGCCAATATTTTCTTCTAATAGTTTCAGGGTTTCCAGTTTCACAAGGAGGTCTTTAATTCATTTGAAGTTGATTTTTGTTCAAGGAGAAAGATAAGGATCTAATTTCATTCTTCTACAGGTGGAGATCCAATTTTGCCAGCACCATTTGTTGAAGATGCTATCTTTCCTCCATTCTGTGTTCTTGGCACCTTTGTCAGATATCAGGTGGCTGATATTGTGTGTACTTGGGTTTGGGTCTTCAATGATGTTCCATTGATCTATGTGTCTATTTTTGTGCCAGTACCATGCTGTTTTTATGACTATAGCTTTGTAGTATACTTTGAGATCTGATATAGTAATCCCCCCAGTGTTGTTCTTTGTGCTCAGGGTTGCTTTGGCTATCTGGGGTCTTTTGTGCCTCCATATGCATTTAAGGATTTTTTTTCTAATTCTTTGAAGTATGCCATGGGGATTTTGATTAGGATTGCCTTGAATCTATATATTGCTTTTGGTAGGATGGTTATTTTCAGAATATTCTTCCAATCGATGAGCACTGGATGTCCTTCCATCTCCTGGTGTCTTCCTCAATCTCTTTCTTTAACAATTAAAATTTTTCATTATAGAGCTCAGTGGAAATGTGGCAAGATTTGTGTTAAGTCAGAGTTCCTAGGGGGTTGAGGGGGGCAGGATAAAGCCAAGGTCTGTGCAGGTGATTTGCCGCTGAAGGCTTAAAGCTTGATCCATAGTTCATGGAAGAGAATACCCTAGGAGTGAGCTGTTCTAGGTAGCTTTCTATTGTTGAGATGAAACTAATCAAAACCAACTTGAGGAGGAAAGGGTTTATTTGGCTTACATGTCCCATCAGTGAGGAAGAACAAGGCTGATCTCAAACAGGGCAGGAACCTGGAGGCAGGAGCTTAATTAAGCACAGGCCATGGAAGAACCTTGCTTACTGGCCTGCTCCCCTGGCCTGTGCCCAGCCTACTTTCTTCTTCTTTTTTATTTATTTTTTAATAGAAGGAAGAATTTATTTGGGCTATGGTTCCAAAGAGATGGTCCATAATGTCAGGGGAGTCATGGCAGCAGGTGGTGGAGAAGCAAACGGAGAGATCACATTTCCATCCATGTACAGAAAGTAGAGAAAGCAAACTAGAAGTAGGGGAGACTACAAACGCACAAACCTGACCCTAGTGATAAACTTCCTCCAGCAAGGTTCTACATCCTATAAGTTTCATAACCTCCCCAAACAGTGCCACCAGTGTTCAAATACACGAGCCTCTGGGGGACATGACTCAGTCACTGGAATTTTCATGGGGATTGCATTGAAGCCACAGATAACTTTTGATAATAGAGCTATTTTCACAATATTAATTCTGCCCATCCATGAACATGGGAGGCCTTTTCATTT
>NW_008359442.1:11855678-11857243 GCF_000622305.1 Nannospalax galili
TCACAGTTTTTAAAAAATTTTTACAAAAACTTTACTGAGAATTTCATACAGGCATATAAGGTGTTTTGATCAAATCCATGCCCACTCCCTCCCCTCCAACATCCCCCCCCCAAGAGGTAACCTTTTAAGGATTAGATCTTTTAAGGATTAGACAAAAGTTCCCAGATACTTTTGACATTTTTGGCCTTGGAGCAGAGTATGTTGCTAAGAGGCCCAAGGACATTTTGACTTTTAGCCAAGAAACTGGCTACATTTCTTTGGGGTCTTTTTACCCTAACTGCCTAGCCAATTCCTACTGCCTATTCTAATCATGCCATCCTTTGAAGGGGTTACCCAAAATGCCAATAGGAAATAGGGACGCAGACCACTCTGGCTTCTTCCATGCTGAACAGGGACGCAGGTTGAGGCAATTGGAGTACCCTTTCAGTGGGTCTATCTAAAAGACTCCCAAATTGCATAACTCTCGTCTCTAACAGGAGAAGAAAGTCCTTGAATCATGAATGGGAGATGTGAAGAAGAAGTAAAGGCAAGAGTAATTAGCACTACAAATTCTAGACAGGGAACTAGAAAAGTCAGAACAGGGCAATTTTCAAATGTTTATATGAGAGTCCATTGGAGTTTCTTGACAAAGGCATCTAAAAGCATCCCTCTTGGGTTCCTCATTTTTCTTTTGTCTGCCAAGGATGGACTCGAGAGTGATTGACTCAGGATTTGTTTTCAGGGATTTTGATAGCTGTTGGAGTAGGAAGAATCAGTGTCAGTTCCCGGCTTGGCACTCCTTTAATGAATGAGCACAATTGTCAATAAGCCAAATTGTGACTATGTTTAGCAATCAGGCTCAGACGAAGTTGTGATGATAGTAGTTATTTTATGCAGAAGGGACTGCTGTATATCATTATCTTTTATTAAAAGGACCTGGAATTTAAAAGGATTTGGTTCTAGGAGCCACATATGAGGGAAAACATACCGCATTCATCTTCAATGATGTTCCGTTGATCTATGTGTCTGTTTTTGCGCCAGTACCATGCTATTTTTATGACTATGGCTCTGTAGCATACTTTGAGATCTGGAATAGTAATCCCCCCAACGTTGCTCTTTGTGCTCAGTGTTTCTTTGGCTATCTGGGGTCTTCTGTGACTCCATATGAATTTAAGGATGCATTTTTCTAATTCTGTGAAGTATGTCACAAGGATTTTGATTGGGATTGCATTGAATCCATATATTGCTTTTGGTAGGATGGTCATTTTCACAATGTTAATTCTTTCAATCCATGAGCATGGGAGGTCCTATCTCCTGCTGTCTTCCTCATCTCTTTAACAATTTAAAAATTTCATTGTAGGTAGATACATACTTAACTGGCTATGACTGGAGTTTTCTTGCTACTGAGAATTCAGATACTATAAACTTTTTAAAAATCTAATTCTTTATTGAATTTTTGCCATTTTCATACAATATACTTTGTAGTATTTAGATTCCGCATGCGCACCCTCACCCAAACTAATGTATTCTACTATACACACAATATGGTCTATAGAGTCTGATTTATGCCCCCCATGTACTTCAGT
>NW_008359442.1:11858070-11915206 GCF_000622305.1 Nannospalax galili
TCTTTCATTTGGTTAGCTAGGCTAAAGGTCTATCTATCTTGTTTATCTTTTCAAAGGACCAGCCTATTGATTTTTTGTACTGCTTTTTTTTCTTCTATTCCATTGATTTCTGCTCTGATTTTTATAATTTCTCCTCTTCTTCTGGCTTTGGATTTGGTTTATTCTCATTTTTTCAGATTCTTGATTTGCTATCATTAAGTCATTTATTTGTGCTCTTTCTGATTTTAAATGTAGGCACTTAGAGCTATGAACTTCCCTCTTAGGACTGCTTTTAAAGTGTCCCAGAGGTTGTGTTGTGTTGTATTGTCCTTTTTGTTGAGTACTAGGAATTTCATTTCTTTCTTAATTGCTCCTTGACCCACTCATTGTTTAGGAATGTGTTGTTTAATTGCCATGAGTTCATGTAGTGACTAGGGCTTTGTCTAGTGTTCATTTTGAGCTTTATTGCATTGTGGTCTGGTAGAGTTGAGGTTTGTTTTGTGTACCAGTATGTGGTCAATTTTTGAGTAAATTCCATGGGTTGCTGAATAGAAAGTGTATTCTTTGGTGTTTGGGTGGAATATTTGGAAGATGTCTGTTAGTCCATTTGATGAATGGTATCGTTTAATTCAGACGTTTCTCTGTTTATTCTTTGTCCAGTTGACCTGTGTAATGGAGACAGTGGAGTATAGAAGTCCCCTACTATTACTGAGTTGGGGTTAATCTGTGTCTTGAAGTCCTGTACTGTTGTTTTTATGAATTTGGGTGCACCAGAGTTTGGTGCATATATGTTAAGCTTTGTGATATCTTCTTGGTTAACTGCTCCTTTGATCATGATGACGTGACCCTATGTATCTCTTCTGATTAGTTTTCCTTTGAAGTATATTTTGTCAGATATTAGAATTGTGACCCCTGCTTGTTTCTTAGTGCCATTTACTTGGAATATTCTTTTCCAACTTTTTACCTTCAGGTATTGTCTGTCCTTGAAGGTGAGATGGGTTTCTTGCAGACAGCAAAGAGATGGATATTGTTTCTTAATCCATTTGCTTAGCCTGTGTCTTTTGACTGGGGAGTTCAGTCCATTGATATTTAAGGTTATTATTGAAAGGTGTGTGTTGGCTGCCATCAGTTTGATTGCTGTTTGTGTTCTCTGTCTAATTTTGTGTTTCCTCAATTATACCTTTATTTATTTTTTATTGCCGCTGGGGTATAGTTGTTTCTCTCTCTGCTTTCTGTATTGCTTCAATTATTCTTTGAAGGGCTGGTTTAGTGGACATGTATTCTTTCAGGCTATTTGTATCATGGAAGATTTTTCTTTCCCCCTCAAGTATAATAGACTTTTTTGCTGGGTATAGTATTCTGGGATGACATCTGTTGTCACGTAGAACTTGGAAATACCTTGGTCCAGGCTCTTCTGGCTTTCATAGTTTGCATTGATAAGTCAGCTGTAATTCTGATGGGCTTTCCTTTGTATGTGACTTGTTTTTCTTTTGCTGCTTTCAGTCTTCTCTTTGTTCTGTACATTTAGTGTTTTTACTAAATGTCATGAGAAGTTTCTTTTCTGATCCTATTTGTTGTTCTGTGTGCTTCCTGTATTTGTATGGGGATTATGTCATGGGGAGCTTCTTTTCTGATCCTGTCTATTTGGTGTTCTGTGTGCTTCCTGTATTTGTATGGGGATGTCTTTCCTTAATTTTGGGAAATTCTTTTCTACAATCCTGTTTAAGATCTGGTCAATACAATGAACCTGAAATTCTTCTCCTTCCTCTATTCCCAAGATCCATAGATTTGGTCTTTTCATGGTGTCCCACATCTCTTGCATATTCCATTCCTGTGTTTTTTTTTTTTTTTTTTAATTTTCCATAATCTTTGCTTGAGTGGTTCAATTCTTCAACTTTATCCACCAGTGTTGATATTCTGTTTTCCATTTCATTCATTCTAGAGGTGAGGCTTTCTCCTGTTGTTTAAAGTTGGCTCATTGACGTTTGCATTTCCTTCTTCATTTCTGCCTGAGTTTTCTTCAGTGTTTCTATCTCTTTTGTGAATTCATTCAGAAGTTTTTCCTTATCTTATTTTAGTTCTTTAATTTGTTTGTTCATCTGTTCTTTAAATTCATTGAATTCCTTGATCATGTTTATGATTGTTCTTTTTAAATTCAGTATCCTGGGTTTTCTCTTGGGGGTTCTCCATGTAGAAATCTTCTACAGGACTGGTGGAGTTTGGTGGGGTCATAGTTTTCATTTTATTCTTTTGTTGTGATTTTGGCATGTGAATTTCTTTTGTTGTTTATGATTCTGATATGAGAATTAAGTTGAAGTATGCTTCTGTTTGTATTATCAGGGTGCCTAGGTTCTTTCCTTATTGGTTATGGAAACTGGTTGGTACAGGTTTTATTTTGGAGGGAACTGATAGCTTCAGATCAGCTCTTCAGGAGCACTTGAAGCCCAAGTCAGGTTCCAGTCAGGCACACTCAGCCTTCCTTCTAAGTTTTGGACCCCTATTAGCAGAAACTCAGAAAATTTGAGAAATTCCCTAAAGGGAGGGGGGGGTGATTTTGGGACTCTCAGTTGGTCTGCTGTGTTCTCACCTCCTATGCCAGAGGGAGGCCAGAACCTGGCACTCTCTGATGGTCTGCTGAGATCACAGCTGCTATACTGATGGAAGTTGGAGCCCACCCACTCAGGCTGTCTGCTAGGATCTCAGCCTTAGCCTATCAAAGCCAGATCTGCCCTCTGGCTGTGTGTTCTTAACTTGCTGAATTCTTTGACCATGTCTATGATTGTTCTTTTAAGTTCTGTGCCCTGGGATTCCTCTAGGTGGATCTCTTTGTAGAATTCTTCTCTAGGACTGGTGGTATTTGGTGGGGGGCATACTATTTTGGTTTTTCATATTATTTTTTCACTGTGATTTAGACATGTGGATTTCTTTTGCTTCTTGTGATTCTGGTATAAAACTCAAGCCTGACTTTGTTGTGTTGAATCTTTGTTCTGTTTGTTGGTATTATTGATATTGCTTGGTTGTTTTCTTATCAGCTATAAAAAGTTAGTTGGCCTGGGATTTAGGTTTTCTCCTTTGAGTTTATATTGGAGGAACCAGATGGATCCAGGCAGGCTATTCAAGAGCATTTCAGGAGGGTGAAAGAACTCTTTCTAATTAGGCACACCCCTGAAACCTTGGCAGGATGGGGCCAAGGCCCAAGAGAGTTTACAATGGACTGGCCCCTACTAGCCAGCAGGGAAGCCTGAGTCCTGGAGCAGTGAGCAGGACTAGAGATGATCCCAAAGCAGGGAGATGGATGTGGCAAGATTTGGGCAACTCACCCCCCTGACCCAGGCCAAGTCAGGTACTCTCAAGCAGTATTAGAGGGATGGGTCCAAGACCCAAGGAGAGGAGATGGGAACTGAATGTGCTGGTTCCTACTAGCCAGCAGGAAAGCCTGTGACCTGGAGCAGTGGGAGGGACCAGAAAAGCAGGGGGGATGGGCATGGACACAGTGGGATTTGGGTTTGAGCTCTACTACTGCACAAAGAAAAAAATAAGATATAGTATTATAGCACTTCAGTATTGTACCAACCCTTTGATTAGTATGGACTGCTGTTCTTTATCTTAGCTTTTAGTGTTTCTTCCTCATAGCTCCCTGTCTGGCATTAGCATGGTGTACTGGCTCTTTCTTCTGTTAGCATTTGCATTGTATCTTTTTAATCCTATTTCCTTTGCTTATCTAGACCTTTATTCATAAGGCACATCTTCTGCATAATCTTTTTAATTTTTTTAAGTTAACCACTTACATTTTATATAACTATGAGTATGTTTAAATTTTAGTCTAGTAACTTAGTATTGGGCTTCTGTTTGACCCACCTACTCTAATTTTTTTCATATTGTTTTTCTGAAAGAATCATACATTTTTTTATATTTTTAAAATATAAACTAAATTTCCCTAGTTAGCTTGCCCTATACTATTTTAGGATTCTTCTGTGATTACCATAATGATTTCAATGTACATCTTTTCACTTATTAAAACCCAGTATAATTAGTATATTTACTATTTTTTAGACAATTCAGGACTTAACATCACTTAAATCCTCTTATTCTTTCCATCTTTGTGCTATTATTTACCATACATTAATTCTGTATTTACTGTAAGTCCCACAGTTACTGTTTTAACAGTTAATGTTCCCTTAGGTCTGGTCATTTATATACAGTTTAAATTATTATTGTTTCATAGTTAATATTTACTTGAATTTACTTTCCTTCTTCTATTTCTTTGTTTTCACCTGGGACCATTTTTGAAAATAAATTTTGTTAGAAACATTTTAGATCTGTAGAAAAGTTACAAAGATAATGGTGAATTGTCATGGTTTCCTGTCCACATTTGACATGATACATTTCTTAAAACTAAGGAGCCAATGTTGACACAATGTTTGGAATCAAAGCCCTTACTTGACTCAGATTTCCTTAGATTTACAGGTATTCCCTTCTGGTATGGCATCTTAAGAAGCTGCATTATATCTAGTTGTCATGTCTCCTCTGTTCTTGACTGAAACAGTTTCAAGATGTATTTATTCTGGGAGAGACTGGTGGTTTGAGCAACAGTAGTGCCATTAGGCTGAAGGATTTCTCTTAGTTTGGAGTTTGTCTGAAGTTCTTCTTATGATGAGATCCAGTTAGAGAGCTTTGAGTAGAAAAGTCATTGAGGTATATGGTCATTTTCTGTTACATTGTGTTGAGGTACATACTATTAAATGGTTCCTCAAGATCCAGATCTACCCCTGAATGTAGACCATTCCAAGAATGGCCACATGCCCTGAGGCTGACAGAAAAGGAATGATGGATTAGCTTTCCCTCCTGGAATCTGTTGGCAAGTATCTTACTGTGCCCTGTTGAAGTGAAGCCCTGTTGAAGATGCGCTTCCTTTACCTGCACTCTCTTGATACAAATCAAAGCATTGCATCTAGTGCTCATCCCAGGAACTGCAGCATGCTGCCACTGGAGGAGGAAGCCTCAGCTGTGAGGCAGGTTTTGGCCTCCAGCCTGACCACACAGCTCTTCATGGGTCTCAAGGGTCATTCTGACTAATGTGGCTTTTTGCTTTGCTCCCTGACTCCCAAGGTATCTGCTGAGGATACCATAGTACTTCCTAGAAACCATGCAATCCAAATCCATGTTAAAGAAGAAAAAGCATTTAATCTAAAGTGATCACAATTTGCACAGTTTCTTCCTCCCATACTTAAGGGAAGTGCCATTCCCCTCTGCTCATCTCAAGCTCCCCTGGGGCTGGACATCTTAGATTGCCAGCATGACCTACACAAAGGCCCAAGTGAGGGTTTGAAAGAACAGTTTTAAATCTTCCACATCCCTGTAGGACATCATGATCTTCCTAGCTCTCTTTGCCATGATTTCCTTGTTATACTGAGAAAACACAAAAGGCAGGTGAGGGGTAAAGGGACTCGAGCCTACCTGCATGGGCAGAGCTCTGTGTCCCACAACTTTAGGCCTGTGTCCATCCTGTGGAGCACCTGGAGGAATCCTTTCTGTATACCATGCCTCTCCAGGTATCTGAAGCAGGGCTTTCGAGCTTCCCAGAATTTTATTTTCTCCAGGAAAAACTTCATCTATTATAGTCAGTTTTGGTGACATAGTTGAGAGTTCCCTCACCATTTTGGTCATCTTTCAGTCAATTCTAGTTTTTCTATATATCTCAAGTGTGGCACCCAGAGGGGGCCATAATATATAGAGTGTCTGCTTATCTATGCATGGTACCCTTCTACTCAATCCTGCTCTTTCATTAAGGTAGTTCTTATTATGTAAACGAGCATTACTTTACCAGATTTGCAGTTTTCTCCAGTCAGAGCAGAAGAGCCTGTTAACTAGTGCCAAGACTTTGGCACAGCACAGAATAGCTCTGAGTGCTCTGTGGGAATGACCAACTCTCAGACAGAGGCCACCCTGGCTGGTGCAGCCTGTGTTCCAGGATTTAAGCAGAAGAATGAACGTACAGACTCTGGATTCCCAAACCTGTTCTGGCCAACCCACCCCAGTCTGAGTCACCCTTGTCATCCACAGTTGAATGTTGGAGCCCTGCCTTGGCCCTTCATGAGGCCCCCAAACTCTGTCAATGTTCATGCTCAGCGGCCCTCGCCTGACCCAGGATAATGAGGGTTGGGGAAGCATCTTTTGTTTCAGGCCAAATGGTTCTTCCAACTGCAACTGTCTCCTGTTTTTGTTTGTACAAGTGCTGGACCACCCATTGGGGTTAAAGCCTAGATCAGGACAAAGAGGGAAGAAGCTGCCCCTGGCTGCTCTAACACCTACTTCTAGAGAGCAAAGAACACACCCAACCACACTCTATGTTCTGAGTGCATGTGTGTGATGGCCCCTACATGCTAGGATTCAGGGGAGGTCTGGAAAGTTCCAGATAGCCAGGAAATCTGAAGCTCCCTGCCTTGTTGGCCCCTTGAGGCTGCAGAAGAGGTCAGCTCCAGACTTGAGCCTCTGAGAGACCATCACGACAATGCACCATTATCATCTGTCTTTTTATATCAGACACCGGCACAGACCAAGCCTTCCAGGTCACCTGTCACCATTTGACCTTTGTCCCCACAATCCTGTGTATCTGATATTCCCTGCTACCTCCTCCTCATCTCCAACCTCCAGGTCCTTGAACTGCAATCTCAGGAACTCTGATATCAGACTGGTAACTGGCTGCTTAGAGCCTCCCTGGTTCTCTTCCTATAGGCAGATGTCAGACAGGGTCTGAAGGTGGAGCAGGTCCTTCTGTCTTTTTGCTGCTGCCCAAATCACTTCTCCTTCCTTAGAGCTGCCAACCCTGGTCTTTGGTCATGGTCAGAATCTTCTAGTGATTTTGTTACCTGGCTCTCTCTTCCATTTTTGTTCTCCTCCCCCTTGACCTTCTCCTTTATTTTCTTTCCTCTCATTTTTCAACATTGGAAGTTTATATACAGTAAAACTCTTTCTGATATAGTATTTTTTAATGTGTGTATTAGTTCTCATAACCATCACAGACAATCTATATAATAATTTCAATACTTCAAAGAGCTCTTCCATATTGTTCTTTTATATTCTAACCATTCTCCACCCTTGTGCCCTGGCAAACAAACATCTATTTTGTGTTTCTTCTTTTGTATATGGTCTCCTGTAGCCCCAGCTGGCCTGGAACTCACTACGTAGACCAGGCTGGCCCCTGATCTCACAGAGATCTGCTGGCCTCTGCCTCCTGAGTGCTGATGTTCCAAGCTTTTTGCCATTTGCAGAGTGTCATGTAAATGGATTGAAATAGGATGTACTCTTTTGACACCAGCTTCTTTCACTTAGCCTAACAGCTTCAGGATTCCTCCATGCTGTTTCTTGAATCACATGTGCTCCCCTTTATTGCTCAGTGCATCCACTGTATAGATCATAGATGCTTTGATCTGTACCCTGGTTGAAATTGGCTTGTTTTTGTTTCTTGGTGATTATGAAAATGCTGCTTAGACATTTATGTGCAGAGCTTTATTTATGAGCTTACTGTTTTCACTTCTCTAGGATAAATACCTATAAGTGGTACCACTGGGCCTGTAGATGGTATGTGAAATCTCTCCTCTTACAAATGCTCTCCAGCCACTTGGTTCCCTCTCTCTCACTGGATTTTGACCTGTGGGCCCTATGATTCACTAAGCCCACCATTTTTTCACTGACCTTCACCTCTTCATTGGTTTTCTTTGCTCCTCACACAGGTTAGATTTTATGGTCCATCACAATAGGCATTCTTATTGAAACATTTTTTAAAAAAATATTTTATTATTTGTATGTGTATGAATCATGAGTGTATTGACTGCATGTACATAAATATACCAGTGTCATACAATGCCCGCAGAGGTCAGAAGAAGGCATTGAATCCCCTGGAACTGGAGTTACGGACAGTTGTTACCTGCAGTGTTGGTGTTGGGATTCGAACCCAGGTCCTCTGCAAGAACAGTCAGCGCTCTTAAGCAATGGGCCCTCTCTCCAGCCTGGAACATTCTTTTATTTTTGAGACAGCATCTCCCTGTAGCCCTAGCTGGCCTGGAACTTGCTATGTGGACCAGGCTAGCCTCGAACTCACAAAGATCTGCCTGCCTCTATCTCCTGAGTGCTGGGATTAAAGGTGTGCGCCACCATGCCCAGCTGGAATGTTCTTTTTTAATTACTAACTTATTTTGTGTGTGTTGGGATGGGGGTATGCACATGCCATGACTCATGGAGGTCAGAGATTGACCTCTCTTTTTAAAAAAATATTATTTTTATTTTTTGTCTATGAGTGCTTTGCCTGCATGTATGTAAGTACACTAATGTCATGCAATGCCTGTGGAGGTCAGCAGAGGGCATCAGATTCCCCTGGAACTGAAGTTATGGATGGTTGTTAGCCACCATATGGGTGCTGGGAATTGAACCTGGGTCCTCTGCAAGAGTAGCCAGTGCTCTTAACTGCTGGGTCCAGGAGCTGGCGCTCTTCTTCTACCGTATGAGTTCCACGAATTGAACTGAGTTCTGGGGACAGAACTCAGGTTGTTAGGTTTGGCAGCAAGTGCTTTCACCCACTGATCCATCTTGCAGGCCCTCTTTACATTTTTACTCCCTCTAATATATCTACCTTGTTGAGCCCTCCTTCTCTGGTGGACTCAACTATTCACCCTCTGCCTTCATTAGAAGTTGTAATTGGAGAGAAATGGGCCAACTGAGATGATAGGTCAATATATGATTATAAACCTCATTTGTGCTTCTAACACTATCAACCCAACCTTCTCAAATGACTGTTTGAGGTCTGTCTCCTCAAACCTCTGATAGCCTCCCACTTCCCCTATTTGTCTCAGCTCATGGTTTGCTTCCTGTCTCAATGAGGGTTAGAATCAAGAATCAATTAGACTGGAACTTGTTTATCATCTTCCCACCACCAGCTCCACTTGACTTACTATGTCCTTTTCCAACTCTGTTGTCCCTCTGTCAGAGTGATGAGCTGCCTCTGCCTCTATCCCAAGCCAGCCTCCTCCTTCCGTGGTGTACTGAGTTTCATCAGTACCCATCCCACCTTTCCATCTGCTTTGCTGCAGTTTTTTTCTTCTCTTTCCTGCCTTCATCAGGGGCTCCCTCTAACACCAGCATGTAAACCTTTCCTAATACATCTCATTTGCAAACACAACACCCCCTGAAAAACCCAGTAACTTTACGGTGGGGAATTCTGACAAACACAACTTCAGCAAAACAATCAAGATTCATGTCAGTTGTGATAAGTTGTGTTGATAACACGTGATACAGGGTGATAAGAGTAACAGTTAGACTTTGAGGTCTCCCTCCTCAAGCCTAGTCAGAAAAACAAGAGACACATCCAAATTAAAGGATGGTCTCCAAAATACCTGACAAGTACTTCTCAAAACTTCCAAGGCTATCGAAAACACAGAAGAGTTTAGGAGAAACTTAAGAAGACATGATTGCTAAATGTGTCTTGGATAGAATCCTAAAACAGAATAAAAAAGGGCAGAGAAAGAAGAAAGGAAGACATGAGGGTTAAAAACGAAGGAAATAAAAGTACAAACTTTAGGCAATAGTAATGTACCAATGTTGGTTCATGAATTGTGACATGTACAACAGGAATGTTAACACTGGGGAAAACTAGGGGCAGGAAATGGTTTAACATTCTTTTGACTTTCTATAAAGCTAAAACTATTCGGAAATTTATTGACTATTAAAATTAAAAGCTCACGTATTCCTACGACCCATGTCTCCTTTCCAGCTTTACTTCTTTTCTCTGTTCTCCCTCAAAGGGAACCAACTTCTTGGAAGAGTTATAGTGCTACGGTCTCTGCATCCCTTCGCCAGCCTGCTCACTCCTCAACTGGCTCCCAACAAGCTCCTGTCCTCAACTCCCCACCCAGATTGCTCTTTTTAAGGCTGACAGTGATCTTCAATAGCAATTCCAGAGTGCACCTCTTCTCTTACCCGGTTCCCACCCTCACTGTTCACCAGTGGCTCCCGCTAAGCCTTGTTGCTGGCTATTTCCCCTTAGGCTTATTTCTTTTGGTACTTAGGTGGCCTAGGGCCCTTTCCTAGGACCTCTGCACTCCTTCGTCTACACTCTCATAAGTGTAGCTCATCCCATCTTATGAATTTAAGTACCACCTGCCTACTGTGTCTCTTCAAGTTTGTATCTCCACTCCAGACCCATGAAGTAGAGAACATCTTCGTGTCCATTGTATGGAACAGCAGACACAGGTCTTCAGGGATAAGAAATCTACATGAGGTAAGCTAGAAACACAGCTGGGATTCGAAGCCAGGTCTGTCTGACACAAGGCCTGGGAGGTGCCAGGCCATCAATCTCATTTGCATTTTCAACATTGACCATCAATCTTACTTTCTAAAATGACTATTTCATACTTCTGTCTCCTCAAACCTCTAACAGCTCTCCATTCTCTCAGCTAATGGTTTGCTCCCCATATTGCTGGGGGATAGACTAGAGCTTGTTCATCATCTTCCCACCACAAATCCACAGGACTTTGGACCAGCCCCGCCCCCCCCCACCCCCCGAGTCCTGCATCCCACCCCAGGGTCTGCTGCAGGTGCTCCAAAAGTCTGGCTTTGTGTTTGTTTCCACTTCTGGAATGACTTCTTCCCACATGTTTACCTCGAATCCTATTCTTCATCTATAGTGAGGAATCCCCCACTTCTGAGTCTCAGGCTGGCCTTCCCTGTACCTCCCAGGAGCTGCTGTCCATCTGGGGCCCACTTGCATTTGGAATGAATTCTTTCTTTTTTGAGACAAATTCTCATGTATCCCAGCCTGACCTCAAACTTACTATATAGCCAAGGCTGGTCTTGAACTCCTGTTCCTCCTGCTTCCATTTCCCAAGTATTGTAATAATCTCACATCTGAACCCATAACAGGGGCTCTTGACCCAAGTACAAATTCACCCTTGGGGATGCTGAAGCACAGGATCTAGCGCTGGGACTTCAGGGAAAACAAGGGCCTTGGGCCTCTGTGGTCATATACCACCTCATGTGGTCTGAGACAGCTTGTTTTGTTTGTTCTACTTGCTAGTAAGCTTTTGGAAATTACGACTTGTCTGAATGTCTCATTTTAGAACAGTGTATATGTGTACTCCAAGACCTTTCCTCTAGGTTCTGAGAGACCGAAGAGACAAGGAAAGGAATTTAGACTTTACTGAGGTCATAGATGCTAAGAAGTTCCCAAAGGGGTCACTGGGTTTAAAGGAATAATTTGAAGAAATAATGGTGATACTTTAATCATTTTAGAAGAATTGAAAGTACCCTTTAGGAAGGAACAGGAAGAGGCTGGGGACCTGTGAGGCAGTGCTGGGGAAGGGATGTATGGGAGGCTTGTCTACTGGATGAGAAATTGAGAACTGATTCCAGGGGCAGAGGATATTGGTCCCTGTCTCTATGATACTGGCCTGGACTCTGATCCCAGCCCTGTTGCTCAGTCTCTGTGTGACTGTAAGGAAGTCACTTAGTGGCTTTGCTTCTCTAGACTTCTATCTCCTTATCTATAAAATATAGAAGTTGAAAACTTAGAGGATGAATTTAGGTTAGGGCCCCTTTAGGCTTCTATATCTTCAATTTGCATTAACACATCCAGCCCTGTCTTACAGATCCTGGGTTGTGCCTGTTTCGGAGAAGAAAGATCAGGGTAATATGACCACTCTTCTACAAAGTGTAAGTTCTTTTTCACAAAAGCATAGGAAGGGCAGGCCAAGAGAAGACGACAGGAGATGGTTTGAACTTGCATATCATAAAGGAAATGAGTCTGCATCATATCTTTATCTTCATTTAAATCACAGTTCAGCTTGCCCTCAGCTAAACTGTGAACTAGACCAATTGTTCTGCATTGAGGGGACCAGATTGGCCCACTTCCACTGAGTCGATGGGACTTCCTGGTACTCCAACCTTGGGTCTGAGTCTTCCTCCCAGCAAGAGTTCTGATCTGGAGGCTATCAGCTAGGACAATGCTGAGACATCACATATCCCAATGAGAGGAAAACATATCTACAGTCAGGAAGAGCCCAAGAACTCAACAACTGCCAGTTTTATGCAAGGCTCCTGTTCCTGCTCCCAAACCATCTGTGTTTTGAAAACCAAAATATGAAATCAGGAACATTCAAGTCAGAGCCTCTACTGGATGCTGATGAAACACAAAGGAGTGGTGGCTGGTGTGGGTTCTGAGCCTTGTGCTTACACACCCTGGAGAGGACCAAGCTCCTTCTCATCCACCGGAACAAAGGCATTGCAGGCTCCCCTTTTGCTTGTTTGATGGACTTGGAAGTAAGAGGCATTGGGTACTGTTCCCTTCCCCATCAGGGCCTGGAGGGCCAATCACAGCCTTGGTTATAGTTAAAGCCAAACCAAGACAAACCACCTACACTTTGAGGTGGGATGAGATGTATCATTCTAAGAGCTTCAGAAATAAAAAAGGTGAGGGCTTTCAGGAAGCCTAAGAGAGGAGACAATGTTGCAGGAGTTTGGCAGGGCCCATATAATCCACCTCAAGGTCCAGATGCCAAGGCATGGAAGAAAAAAGAATGGCAAACAAACAAACAAACAAACAAAACAGAAGGAAGTCTAAAAGTTAAACTAATACAGGCAATAGTTTTCTATTTGAAAATGAAAACAGGGTCTTATTGCATGAGAGAAGCACTAGATTTGAACTCCATTTCTCCTATAAACAAGCTGTGTAAGGCAGTCACCCATGAATCCTGGTATCATCTGTAAAATGGGTGTTCACACCATCACTTAGGCTGATGGAAGCTAATGGAGTAACATGAACCCACAAAGTATGAATCCAGCCATCAGGTGACAAGGAGATGCTAGAATAGCTGGTTCTAGAACTCCATATGAAAGCAGAGATACAGCTGGCTGCCCCCTCCTCCAACCAGAAAGACCTGCCTGCTCACCAGGGGGTGTGACACAAGTCACATTTGGAATAGGGAGCCCATCAGGTCCACCCTCAGTTCTGGGCTTCTGCTGCATCTGTCTCTACTGAAGCAATCTTTTCCATCTACAATCTACCTAGGAAGGCCATGACAGAGCTATCTCTAAATTGATTCCTTTCTGACCACAACCCAGGCTTCCCTTCTCTTTGGAACCTCTACTCAATGTGCAGTGTGAACACACATAGGCCAGCAGGATCCTCAGTGCCTTGTGTGGATTTCTAGAGAGAGATACCGTGGCTTTTCCTTGGGTTCCCCATAGCATATAGCAAAAGGGGCCCTGAGGGAATACAGAAGACAGAGTGTGGCTTCCTGGGCTCAGGCAGTAGCCAAGTACTAACACTTTCCATCCTTTATCAACCTTCCTGTTGGTTGGCCTCAGTCATCTGGTCAAGGTCAGTGCCAATGTTCATTTTCTGTAAACTCTACAAGTACCTCATTCTCCATCGGTGCAGTCTATGATAAATACACAGGAAATAAAAGCCACCAGCAGTGATAGGATCAGAATACTTTAATAAGATATCAGTGTCAAAATACATTTCCTTATAAAGTTAAGCTCCCATACAGTTACAATGTTGTCAGTAGAGATTTGACAATGTAAATAATGTTCATGAAGTAATTACATTGACAGGTAAGGTTAATATGAAGCTTGGAATATTTTTCAGAGTGTTTTAGTAAAACTGCAAAGGGAAAATGCCCTTAATGCTGGGGCAACAAACACAGGAAATCAAATACCAGCATTTACATGTCAGTAACCCTTCAAGTTCTGCCAATGTGTGATGTGGGCGACACCTTGCCTAGGTAATTTTATTCCTATGACACAGATTTATTGTGAAAGTGAATTTTTGTTTTGGCAGTAAGTCCATCTGGGCTTACCATATTCTTGCCTGATGTGCTTTGTGTGCATTTAGATTGCAGTTTTATTGTACCCAAGTCAGCAAAGTCCCATGTCGACTGGCATTTAAAAACCCAAAGGTGTCGCCCCTCTTCCCAGTGAGTTACAAAGTGCTCTGGGAACACTGTTTTCAGTGCTTCCTACCTATACATGTCACTTCCTGTGACAGAGACCTCAGCTAGGGGCTGTCCCTAGAGGTCTGCCTGCTGCTTGCCAACAGGGAGCGCTGCACCTTGGCCTAGCAGGGTCTTCTACCCCGCAAGTTGGGGATGGGTGGGGTGCAGGACTGGTCAGACCCACAGCCGTCCACCTGGCACCCTCTCTCAGTCCAGCTCCATAGCCTCGAGCTAGGAGGACAAGGACTGGGCCATCACATCATTTCTGAATCCTCACTTGCTTCATGAATTCCCATCAAAACCATTTCATGGCAGTTGTGGAAATATTCCAATGTGCCGTGTGAGAGATCATTGGAGTCACATAGCTCAGTGCACTTGAAGGGCTAGCAACACCTGAAGAAAAGTTAAAGCGCTTCCTCCCCACCCCCACCCCCACGTGCCATCAGACCCTCATGGCAGCAACAATACATACATACATAATACATAGAGAACACAATGAGAAGAGAGCTCGCAATGCTCCCCCTTAAGGACTCCACTCCTGGGATTGTTTGTCACACCTATGGCATAAAGCACAAAGTCACCAGAGAGATCTGTAGAGTGTTAGCACAGGCCTGTGGGAGTACTGTACAGTTCCGCAGTGTCCACAGCACCGAGAAGAATCAAATTAACAGCTCTAAGAAGATTTTAAGTGATTTTGTGAGCAGGATTCCATTTCCATGTCTAAGTTTTTAGATATTACAGAGTACCCATATATATGATAAACACTAAACCCCGATAGAAATTTTCCTTTAAAAAACTGTTATGCTTTTGAATGACAATTAAAAACTCCCCTGGGCCTGGGGCGAGATGGTGGAGAGGGCACCAAACAGTTTAGGAGGAGCCACACTGTGTAACTTTCACAGCTAACGGCACACTGGAGTTTACCCTTCACATTGCTCTTTTGCCCCATAAGTCGTATCAAAATCAGCACAAAGAACTGTCTTTTTAAAAAACACTAAAATTTACAATATGGTGATTAGTCGTAAAAAGGGAGGGAAGCCACAAACAGAGCTTGGAAAGCAAAATCCTTTTCATTTCTCTTTGGCAACAACAATGACAAAAACACTTTTGAGTTGAATGAAGCCAAAGCTTTCCTTCGGAGGAGAGCCAGCATCCACCACGCTTGTTAGTACTGGTGCTGCACGTGAGGGGAGACTTCGGGTAATATAAATTAGAAGTAATTCAAGGGAGGGAGAGGAAATCTTATAAAATTTTAGAACATTTTCATCGACAGTGAAATAGCAGGTAAAACAACTACGTATTTTGAAAACACAGAAAATAAAGTGAGAATCTCAGAAAAAGGCCACTCTGCTTGGTGACCGGGTCAAATCAGCCAGGTAAATACATCTTGTAGGAAGTGTGCTGGTGTTAGAAATACCTAGTAGCAACACAGACGTAAGGTGAAGCTGGCAGGACAGGCTGGCAGGGGCATGCCCGGCCAAAGGCCCTGGCTCAGGTGGCCTGATCCAGGGCTCTGAGGAGGTCCCTTCCTTGCAGGAGAGTAGAGCTTCCTGGCACAGGGACATTCACCTCACAGTCATACCTGGTCAGTTCCGGCAACAGGTAGGGCTCAAATGATGGCCCCAGCAGTCGGCTTGTTATGCCTGAAAGAAGGGGTGGTACCATATTTTAAAAGCCCGACCCAAACACTGGCCCAGGGCCTGGTCCACTAGAGACAGGGAGGAGAAGGCACACACAGAAAGAAAGGCGTCTCCAGCTTGCAGGCAAGGAACTGCAGAGGGGACACCCTCTTTACTGGATCCTTCTCAGAGGATAAAGCCAGGAGAGAACACACCTCAGTTGTGCGAAGACCCAAGGAAGAGGGGACAGATGCAGGATGGTATCAATAGATCACCATGCAACCCCCTCCCCCCACACACCCTTGTGGATTTCCCCTCTTCTTTTAGTCATGGTCAGAAATGATCCGGGTTGAAATGATTTTTGATTTGATTTCAACAGTTGAGGAAACTTGCCTGTCATTTGTTGACTGGATATAAATGTGTACTAGTGAGGGCATGACATGCAGTTCTCGCCTTTAAATTTCCTGGCCTATCAGTCCTACCACTGGTAAACTGCAATTCCAGAATGACCTGAGCTCTAAGCACAAAAACTATCATTTTCCACAAAGTCTACTATGGTGGACAAGAGTCTGGCATGCTTTTTCAGAACTACAAATTATTCATGCCAAATGGAGGCCTTTGTGAGGACACAGCTACGTTTCAGTGACCTTAGCTAAACCTTCCAAAAGAAAGCCCAGAGGAGGGCATCTTCAGGTTTCCCCTCCTGGCAGTGAGTGCTCTGTACATGCTCTCAGAGAAATGCTTCTGGCCGCCGTGTGTGCTTTTCAGATATACAGCACAGTGAGGAGCTGAGGAAGAAGCACAGGCTCTTGATCTCAGGGTACCATGAGCCTGACCTAATTATTGGGATATTCCTTTTAAAGCACTAGACACGAGGCCTTCCAGGCAGCCTCAATTCCATGGCTGGCACTGGCTACCTTGTGATGACCATGTTCTGGTCCTTGTCTATCCCTCTCCATTCTGAATCTGTCCTTAACTCTCCCCTTTAACTTTGGGCTCCTCACCATCCTAACCATTCCTTTCTTAGGCTAGAGAAGCTTCATGAACTAAGGTTTTAGACCCACCCTCTGGAAGGCCTGGTTGGTCAGAAGCAACTGTAAGATGTGCCCTCTCTCTGGACGACATCCAGAGAGGCCTTTCTCCTCCCCCTCTCTCAGCTCAGATTCTCAACTGAGGGAGTCTGGAGTGCTGCAAGGGGCTTTATGAGCAAGTCACTGCCCAATACTTGCTGGGGCATGGCCCTATGAAGATCCTGGAATACTAGAAGGCTTAGGCCTCGGTAACCCATCCTTAGGCAGCTGTGGCTGAGCATGGAGTCCATAGGACTGCACCTAGCATGCTGCCTCTAGCCTGGGCATGGGCTCTGCAGGTAATCCATTTCCACATGCTAAGCTGATACATAGGGTGGCTATCCTTCAGTTTCCTGCCCAGTCAGGCCTTCAATGTTCATCAGATCCTGGTTATAATGCCAACTCCCAGACCCACCTGACACCTTTTGAGCTGCCGGTGGACTGTAGTCCTGGAACTGGGAGGGGTAGCACTGTGGGGAGAACCCACTCTTGGCATTCTCCTCTGGGCTCATGGCAGATGGAGGCTGCAGTGGTGGCAGGTGTCTCAATGGCTGGCTCAGGCCTCTCATGGGGTTTTGGATGAATTCATCTGGAAGATGGAGGCCAGAGCAAGTGAGTGGGGTGCCGTCTAAGAGGACAGGCTATGGCTCCCAGCCTGCTTTTTCTTTTGCAGAAGGCATGGAGGACCGCAGAACATGCTCATGGCATGGGCCCGAGTCCCCAGCCCTCCATTAGTCCCCCTGGGGCAGGCCTACTCACCAGGAGGCACATTTGCATTGAGGGGCTTGCTCTGAATCAAAGGACAGGTCCCACCCATGAGGCTTTTCATGCGTTTCCACATCAGATGGGAACTACTGCTGGCACCTGGAGGGTCCCCCTGCAGGAAGGAAGAGTAGCTGTTGGAAGAGGGCCCAGGGAGCCACCTCTACAGGCAGACTGAGTTACCTGCATCTCTGCCCTAACCCCACTAGTCTTCAAGGAGCCATGGTGTTCACAGTAAGGAGAAAACTCACCTCACTTGCATCCTGGAAGGCTTGCTCCTCATACTCCAGCTGTCGCTTCAGCTTCAGTTTGTTGGAGAGGGCTATCATGGCTGGGCTCATCATGAATGGGGCCCGACCCCCAAAGTCTTTTGCAGACCTGTGAACCCAAAAGAATGGGGGTGACTTGTAGACCCAAAGGGCAGAGTACCTGTCCCACCTTAGCTAGTCTGCCCTCATGGTGGCTGCCCTGCTATATTACAGCAGTCTCTAGGAAGATTTCTTCTGACTGCCCCCGCCCCCTGCCGCCCAGGGGATCAGCTGGGGCCCTCTGCAATGGGCATGTGCCTCAGTGAGGTACCAGCACACACCAGCTACCTAACCCAGTAAGCTCCCAGTAGGTTGAAATGGCGCCTGCTGGGGAGACAGGATGATGCTGGGACCTGAGCGTGTCCTGCAGTGGCTGTTAAAAAGTAGAAGCCCAGGCAGAAAGCAGGAGCACCTCCTTTTTCTTAGCAAGGATTTCTTAAAATGAATCCAGGTAAGAAAGGTACCTTTGGGGTGACTTAAAGGTAGACAGCAGGATTTTAGTGTATTCAAGCCACTTCTCTCTCCCACGGGTCTAGCCCTCACACTGTCAGCCTAACTTCTTAAATGTCAGAAGGGGTGCTTGTCCCCTCTCTGCCCAGTATGGCCAAATGACATACATCTGGTGCTGACCTCATTTTGAACATGGAGACATGGGGCGAGGTGATGGAGGGCTCCAACTGTGATGGCCCCAATGGCAGAGCCCCCAAGGATTCATTGTTCTGGTCTCCAACAGGCCACTTCGTGGGCCCAAAATGTAATGGTGGGTCTGGGGGCCACTGAGTGTTGGATCTGCCCCCCATAGAAGAGAGAGGAGTGCTGGCCTGGCCACAGCATGGGGGCAGGGACCCCTTGCTCCCAGCATCAGTGAAGATGGAGGACATGGGCCAGTGCTCAGGCTCTGTCTTCGTGTTCTCCAGCTGGTACTTGTCCAGAAGAAAGGGGCTGTGGGTGCCCCCAGGGGCCAGAGGCTGGAAGATGCTTGTCATGGCACTGAAGCAGTGCTGGGGGGTAGGCTGGGGGCCCTCTGGCATGTGGGGTTCCTCTGGGCAGATGGGGCTTAGCTGGAAGTCCTCCCCATCCATGGGGATGTAGGGTGCCAGAGTCTCTAAATCCAGCTCATTGAAGTCTGTCTGAGGAAAGATGGAGCAAGACTTAGTTGAGGCCAGGTCAGCCTTTGTCCCCCCCAGAGCTATTCCACTCAAGCACAGCATCACAGAGCCAATTCCCTACTAGTACTTAGCCATTGAGTGTGCTAGAATTTCTGTCGTGATATTAACCTTCCACAGTCATCCCTTCTTTACCCTGTACTGCGAGCCTCCATGCTCCACTCGTGTGTCCTCCATCCCAGATGCCCGGCTCTCTCCATTCTATCTGTCCAAACCTGCCTTCTCTTGTAACCCCACTGCCTCCAGTTACAGGGGTTGCTATAACTTCTGGGGAAGGAGGGCAGCTTGTCCTCACCTCTCTCACAGGCCCTGGCCTGCATTAAGGTACAATATACAGCAAAGAGAATGCCATGAGAACACAACACCCAGAAACAGACACACAAAACAGCTATGACCTTCTGTGACTGACCCCTCACTGCAGATAGAGCTTAGTACCCATCACAACTATAGGAGATGGTATTTAAGCAGGACTGCCTGCTTGTAATAAGATATCCCACAGACGCTCCTAGGAAAAAGAGGCACATAGAATTAAAATTTTTGCAGAATCTCTCAACTCTCTACGGCAGATGGTGATTAACACAGAGAACCACAGCTGGTCCAACGTGTGGAGAGTAAGAGGCTGCAGGACACCTATATCAAACTTCTGCCTCCCAAGCCTTGGGGTTCATTGCAGAAGCGGGGACTGAAAGATTTTAAGAGTCAGAGATAGTGGATGACCACAAGGAAACAGTTTTCCAGATAGCTGGGAAGTTACTTATATGAACTCACAGCACAGACAAGTCTCACATAAGCTCAAGCCAGACAAAATCCCAGCACAGACATGGGGAAGTGGGTAAGAATAGTTCCTCAACCCTACCTGAGGAACTGTTGGCAACCAATGACTTCTAGGAAGGGGAGATTCAGTCACGTTAAAGGGTGAGACTGTTAGTAGGTTGACCAGGCTCCAGTAGATGAACCTACACTGAAGGGCATTTGGGATGTAAACCTGACTCTATAGGCATATATATATATATATATTTGGTGGGGGTTAGTAAGGTATGAAATTCAATTAAAAGTTGTATAGAAAAAAGTTTTGCAGAAGATTAAGAACCTCTGCTGGGTAGGCTGAAGGCACATACCAAAGAACAGGGTGGAACCCTGGGTGAAGAACGCAAGCTAAGGCCGAAATGGGGCGATTGTCTCCGGGGTTCATTTATATACAATTCAGGAACGTATTTGTCAGGTCTTTCAAAAGAAAAATGATTAAAGATTACAGGATGAAGGGAGTAACTGCTCTAGGGTTAGAAATATTTTATGAATTTGGGCATGTTTCCTTAAAAGTTCAGTGGTGGGGCTGGAGAGATGGCTCAGTGGTTTAGAGCACTGGCTGCTCTTACAGAGGATCTGGGTTTGGTTCACAGCACCCAATCATCCATAACTCTAGCTCCAGGGGATCCAATGCCCTCTTTTGATCCTTTTATAGACACCAGGACATGCACATGACATACATGCACATATGAAGGAAAACACTCATACTCAAAAAGCAAAACTAAACCTGAAAAGTCCAGTGGTTTGGTTCTGATTTTGCATGTGTACAAAGACAGTAGTCCAAGTAAGGAGGTGATGAAGTTGAGTTAGAAATGGAAAAACAGAATTGAGGGCAAAATGGGAGAATGATACTGACAAGCTTCCTGTCCCTGCACCTTTGCGCAGCATTCTAGGGGTCTTAGCAAAGTGATGGACAGGAGGAGCCTTTGCCACCCACATGACACCTACTTTGGTGTTGCACTGGTCCTTGGCCTCTGTGTCCATGGCAAAGAGCTTCTCGATCACTTCAATCTTCAAGTGGTCTTCCAGAGATGTGTAATAGTCTTCAGGGCTGCTAGGCTGGGGGCCAGGAGGGAGGGACCAAGATAAGGACATGGAACTTACCTCTTCAAAAGTCCAGCAAGCATGTTCCTGGACCCATCCCACCCCTTTCCACCAAGTATTACAGAGGGGCTACTACTTAAAAACTGTGAAACAGGTCAGTTCATCAACTTCTTTGAACCTCAGTATCCTCATAAGTGAAGGTCATGCCATTTCCTAGGGTGTCTTCAGGAGCAAATAGGATAGAGGCTGTGGCCATCAGGGCTCCATGACTGTAGCAGTGGGTTTGCACAGGGACCAAGCTAGGTGCTTACTGCACTTTCAGGCTAGTACTTTAACTGGGGTGGGGGAAGGATATTAAAGCCGGAAGTTAGTACTGATCCCTGGTGAATGAGTGTCCCTGCCATGCTCAGGACTATAATAACTTGAAAGGGGGGTAGTGTTTCTGGCTAGAGTGTCTCTTCAGCCATATGGCAGCAGAGGATGAAGAGCCCACTGCTTCTACGTGCTCCCTGGAAGGTGGGGACTCACCGTAGAGCAGCTGCTGCTGCTTGTGGCACTGGGGGTGGTGTTCCCTGGGGCACCTGGCTGGGGTACAGTGAAGGCAGGCAGACTTCCAGACTCACTCTGAGCAATGTGTCTCCTCAGCTCTGCAGCCCATGGCTGGCCTGGGGGCAGGATGGCCTTGCCATAGGCTGATGACTCTTCAAAGTTCTGGTTCCCTGTGAAGACAAGGCCTGCTTGATGAACATGCATGACAACTAGGCTCAGCCCAGAGGTTGCACAAAAGGTCCTGAGTCGGTCTGGGGTGAGACTCTTAGTTGACCTGGAGCCTAGCTAGGGTCAAACAGCTCAGACCAGAATATGACTCAATGTGGAGTCCCCCTATAAAGGGAGAAATTTCTGAAAACATTTGACTTTCAGAGACTAAACTCACTAGAAGCAGCTTTTCCCTGAAGAGCAATCCAGGATGTAAAAGATGAAGTTACCAGAGAATTGAGCCATTTGCCTCAGTAAAAACTAAGGGCTACAATGTATCTTGCAAGGGCCTGTTGCCCTTCATCATTCTCTGAGGTAGCAATGTCAAAAGTGAGTGCAGATAGGTTTAGTGATTCTCAGTACTCACAGATGGGTAGGGGAGGGTGGCAAACTGGGGAAGAGGCCAGCCTTTGGTACTTCAAGGAGAGAAGCTAGGGATGCCTGAGAGCTCTGCCTGGACCACAGTGACTTGCATCCGAGTGAGACAGTAAACGTGCTAATGCAGATGCTATTGAGGGCTTAACCCCCAGCCTGAAGCTGTTTTCCATGGTGTTCCTGGCATAGTCCTTACTACTGTTCCAACTCAGGCCTCCACCTAAGTGAGCGGCCTTTAAGACACACAAAAGGATCCACTTTCTCTCCAGGACAAAGTCCAGAGAGAGTGCACTCTCTCTCTCTCTCCCAGCTCAGACTCTCAGGTGGAAAATGGACCCCTTAAGAAGGAACCTTATAATAACCCACCTCCTTCAACCCCTCAAAAGGACTTATTACTGAGTAGCCTGGGAAGCTGTGGTTCTTTTGTGTCTAGTAGAGCCTAGCCATGAACAGGTGAATAGCAAGACATGAACAAAGGAAAAGGGCCACTCTGGTTTGAAGAAGTTATAGCTGAGGAGAGCTTATAACAATAACTCCCCAAATCTAAGACAGTTCCATGGGTCCAACTAGGCTAGGAAGTACCCACCAAAATCCAGAGAAATGATGGCATCTCCCGGGGTGGGAGCCAGCTGGGCCAGCTCCTCAGGCTCCTCCTTCAGCTTGGTGAACAGGTAGTTACTCTTCTCAGACATGTCCATCTTGCTACTGCTGTCAAAGATGCTGTTCATGGCCATCAGGTGGGGCTTGAACAGGGATTCAGTCTGATCCATGGAGAACACCACGTTGTTCTTCTCAATCTCACTAGTGGGATGAGAGAGCTTTCAGAGCTTCTGCATTTTCTAGTAAAAGCCTTTGGTTCTCCTAGATACAGAAACCCTGAGAGCCAAACCTCTAAAACAAAAAAAGACAGGCAGAAATACCATTGGCATTCTGGAAAGAGTCTCATGATGGAAGCCTGAATCCTGGAGGCAGACACATCAGAGCACCCCCTACGCATAAGCTGTTTCAGATGCTTGAGATGGTGGTACGAGAGGCCTGGTTGCTCATGCCTGTTTGCCTCATGCTGGACTGCCTCCTACGTTCTTCCCAGAGGTGGTGGAGGGAAGGCATAGCATCTGCTTTTCCCCCAAAGTACCACCAATTATCTTGTTTTCCATTCAAAAACGATTAAGCAAACACTGTGTTGCAATCTGCTCCCTCTCAACATGGGTTAGAGACATGATACCATAATAGAACAGGGGGAAGAGGCAAAAGACAGCTCCAGGACTCCATCCTCCTTAAGACAGCCAAATCCTTCCATTAGAAGGATTTACGTGGCAAAGAGCTCTTTGATGTTGTGCCCAGAGTACTGAGAGCCTGGGTGCTCCCTGGGCCCTTGGTTCTTAAGCACCTTATACATCTGGCTCAAGGCCTACCAGCCCCCACTGTACTCACCTCAGGACATAGTTGACACACATGATACACTGGGGCTGTAGGTTGCGGGGGTTGTAGATGACTGTCCCCTGGGTTTCCAGCCACACATAGCCCCCGTGCTTGGCTAGCATCCGGTATTGACCAGACACCACCTGCCCCTTGGTGCACACTAGGGGAGAAGAAAGAGAACCTAAGGTCAAAGGGAGATAGCAGTGGGTACCATATATACAGAGACTCCACAGGGAGGCCCATCTACAGAGAGATGGACAGAACTGACAGATGGACACGAAAGACTGGGGAAAGTAGCTATGAGGGAGGGTTGGAGCTTATTTCAGCCATCTCTTCATTTTGAAAAGAGGACTAGGATGCAGGATTTAAAGAACTTATGACTTAGGAGGAGGCTGCTGGGTCCCTAGGTCTTTTTTGACCCCAGCTGGAAAGTAGATGACTTGCCGGCCTAGTGAGAGAGTGACCCACTCTACAGTTTTGCCATGGCCGGTCACCAGCCCTTGCCTTCAGACTTCCTTACACCTCAGCTGTAAGCAGAGCCAAGAGCAGCACCCACCCTACTTTCCTCACATGTTTCACCCACCACGCATGCAGCTTGGAGAAAGCTAAACAGGGATACCCTCTGCAGCAGACCTGTCACCAATCTCTGCTTGTGAAAGGTAGAACAGAGGGCCTCACGCTTCTAGCCAAGCACTCTACTATGAAGCTGCATCCCCAACACTTTCTGCATTTTATTTTGAGACAAGGTCTCAGTAAGTTGCCCAGGTTGGCCTTGAACTCACTTGGCAACCCAAGTAGACACTGCACATCGAACTTAATGATTCTCCTGCCTTAGCCTCTTGGTAACTGGGACTCAGGCTTGTGCCACAAGGCCCAGCTGAAGTTTGTTTTTATAAAATGCTACCCTTGAACTTTCCAGATCAGCTGTTAGGCCTATTACTTTGGGGACAGAGACAGTCCCCGAGAAAAATCACCTGACTTCAGCTAGGGTCAAGAAAGACCTGGGGACCCAGTAGCTGCCTCATAGCCTCCTCCTAAGTCATAAGTTCTTTAAACTCTGCTTTCCAACTGCCCAGTGGGGCTGCAGGCCTATATAACACCTTTCCTCTTCTAGATTGTTCTGTTTATTACACATGTGTTGTTACTGTCTGAAAACACAAAGTCTACATCTTAGACTGTCTTAGACTCTTCCCCCTTTCAGAATCCATTGTTTTGTTAGAAAGAGATTAAGAAATCCCTTTCCATGGGTGTCTACCAATTTTAGAAATTTCTGGTACCTTTTTAAGTGTCCATTGTTCTGAGCTCCAGTCCAGAAGCCCCCCAGAACTGGGGAGAAGCATGATGAAAGGGTCAGGAAGTCTTGCTGGCTTGGGGACTTTCAGGAAGAAGCAACCCTGGTGTGGTTTCTTCCTTTGCAAGTGGGGCATTGAGACTAATAGTAGTTATGCTAATTACTGTCATTATTAGCTGTCCAGGATGCCTCTACTGTTAGTACTGAGAACCAGATGGATTTGCCTATCACCTACACAAATGATGTTTAGAAGAGTCACCTCTAAGCACTGATTTCCTGTGCTCAGGTCCTGCCACAGAGCTAGCATGTACTTGTAACTATTTATAGACAATGCCTCCAGGGGCCCTATGAAAATCAGCAGGTAGACATAGTCCCGTCCCATCCCCCCACCATCCCCCACTTCCCTATCAGCCCTGTATGGTAGAGGAACATGGCCTGGTTCACAGTAATTCTGTTGCAATTCTTGTTTGATGCCTTTTGTCCTTTTAAAAATTTTAACAAGCATCAACAATGTGCAGGAATTACTGGAACTTACATGTGTATAGTGGTCTGCAGGCCCCCAAACTGTCTCATCAGATGAACTCATGTCTGCATGCCAGTTAGATCAGTGTCTGGCACATGGAGCACCCATGGGACCAGTGTCATTGCTGCCTCACTTAACAAGAAATGTCATGAGCTAATATTACTGCTTCACATCAGAAACTGCAGCCCATGCAGATCCTTTTGGCTTAACATTATTGGTGATTTGCTGAAAGGCTCCTTCCATGGGAGCGGTGCACAGGATTAGAGTCTAAATTAAATTCCTACCCCATGCTTTATTTGCCTTTCATTTTAAAAAACAGACTACTGAATTTTAATTTATCTTCCATAGTCATGCACCCATCTTAAGCATGTAGTGTACTGAGTTTTGACAGATGTAAACACCTATGTAGCTATGACCACAGTGAAGATGCAGAACTCCATCACCCCCAAGGCCCTTATGCTTCCTGGTAACTAATCCTTATTCCTACTTCTGGTTCCAGAACCACTGATCTTTTTCTGTCATCCATGTCTTATCCTTTTTAAGTTTTCACAGAAATGGGATCACGTAAGAGTATGTGCTTTCTTGTGTCTGGTTTCATTACATGTGCCCACCATGATTACATGTGCCCACCATGCTTTTGAGGTTCATGTTGTTGTAGGTGTTTCTGATTCATTCCTGTTCATGGAGGAGTAGTATTCTGTTGTATGGGCATACCATGACAAGTTTATCCATTTGTCTGAGTTCTCAATTGTTGGGAATAAAGCTGCAATAGACACTTGTGTACAAATCTTTGTAGGAACATGTTTTCACTTCTCATGGGTACAGCTAGGAGTGAAACTTTTGAATTATGTGCTAAGAAATTTTATATTGTCAGAAATTGCCAAATCATTTTTCCAAAGTGGTCATATCAACATAATCTAATCTTTTAAACAAAACCCTGTGCTGTAAGGACAGATACCATCTTTTAACATGAGGCAACTACGGAGAACGACTGTGACTTGTTTCACACTTGTTTCACACTGTACAGGACAATAGTGATAGAGTTTAGATAACAGGTCTTATGAGTCCCAGGACAATGCTCTCTGACCGCATTACTCTGAGCCAGAAATAAGTGAGAAGACAAAGTTTGCTGTGGCCACTGTCTTAAACTCTGTGACCAAAGAAGGAACTTTTGTCTTCTCTACTGTCCCTTTCTTGGTGCTCTGGAGGTAATCTGCCTGTAGTGAAAGGATTCTTGTACAATTTCAAGTCTGGAATTGACTTATTTAGACAGTTTCTAAGACAAACCAAATTCAGGGCTTTTATTCTTTTTGATTAACCAGTTCTCTAACCAGAGGTTTTAACTGCATTCTGGTAATTGCAGGCAAGGACCTGCTCTATCAGTAGAATCTAATTCACACCAGCTTTCCAATCATCTGCTCATTAATACCAGCCTTGGTGAGGGGCCTGCTACTTGGTAGGGAGATAGGCTTTTTATGGCCTTTAATCTTGTTTTCCTAAGAGCACATAATGTCCTCATACAACAAAGAGAAGCCACCTAGATCCCTCCTTTGAGAGTAGTAATGTATAAATTATTAATCCATTTGGAAATGATGCCTTTCAATTATCTAAATCTGGTCCAGGACTGAGCTTCCCCAGGCATTTCGATGGGAAACACGAACAGGCTGAGACATGCATGGGTGAATTTCAGACTCCAGTGTATAAACCTGTATCTGCCTCAAACCGGAGCCTCCAGTTACTTCACAGAATGAGTGTGAGTCTACTGGGGGGCGGCAGGAAGGGCAGAGTACTCTGGAGACCCCTGTCACAATTGACATTGACCCTATTTCCAGCCCATGCAGACTTGGCTTTGCTGGATACAGGCCTGTTGACTGAGCAGAGGCCTCTGTACTCAGGGCAACTTTACTTAACTCTACTGGGGGAAGAAAACAGTCTGTGCTTTCTATTTGGATAGTGAGCTACGTTTAAGTACGCCTAGGGCTTCAATATATGAATTCAGTAAAAACAAAAACGAAAACTCCAACCAAACAATCAAAAAAATTTCCAGCACATTTCCCCCAGGGGTCAGCTGAAAACTCCTAAGACAAGCTTTTATGCTAGCTCTTTTTATAGATCAAAGGAGTTCTACCAAGCAAGGTGGATCTTTCAAATGCCTCATGTTCTACAAGTCATTTTTGTTCCTTTCCACAGTCGCTTCTTCCACTTGTCCCTCCCCAGAAGAAAAAGTACTGCCCTCCAAGAATTCTCAAGAATACTTTTAAAAACATGTGTCCCCTACATGGACTGACCCCTTGGTTTAGAAGGCCGTACTTTCTCCCAGTTTCACATGTAAAGGCCCAGAGGTCCAAGAAGCCAAGCCCCGGGGAACTTAGCAGGTCAGTTGGGCCAAAACTTGGCAGACTACAGTGCTTGTGTGTCTCTACCAACCTGCTTTGGGAACAAGAACCCCCCCAAGAGAAGGCTGGAGCCACACCCTGCAGTCTCCTGCTGGTCTAGTCATGGCATCCCAAAGTGGGGCTGGGTCTAGTTTTATGTTTAGGGTTTTTTTTTTTTTTTTCTACCAGATATCACCATGGGAGACTTGTCTGAGATATCATAATGGTCTCTGCTGTTTTATAAGATCAGATGAAAGCCAAAGGTTGCAAGGAAGAAACAGCAGGACCAATCTGAAAGACAAGTTCTTATTCTTTAAGAGAGCAAAGGGTGTTTACACACAACTTGTTGGAGTTGCCGCTCAGTTGGTTGCTCTGAGCTTCAGCTGTCCTGACAGTGGGATGGAGGGTGGAAGGGAGGGGTGGGACTTAGGAACCACAGATAGCTGCCCTTCCACTTCCTATATTGCCAGTAGGGCCACTGGGAAGTGCCTCAGATTTTACCCAGTCTGAATTCTCCTGAACTACCCTCTCAGCAGCACCCCTGTCTGCACCACTGTGGCATGCTTGGAAGTTCTCTTCCCCAAATACAGTTTGATTCATGGGATTATCATTCCCTTAGTGTTCATATTGCTCCTGACATTACGAGAGATACTGAGGTTTGGGCTACCCAGCTCCCAAGGAGCCCAGTCCTTTTTTCTTCAGAAACACGATCCCTTAGGGTACAGATTAAGTCTACTACTCCCTAGTCCTCAGATGTCAAGTACAAAGTTCCTTGCATGTTGATGGGTTGTATGGATTCAAAGAAATTACCCTGGACCATCTCCAAAGGGGAAGACTGAACTGGGAACCTGGCCAAGTGAACAGTATAGAACCACTCTGTCCAAAAATCACTTTCTCGTTGCACTGGCCACATTTCAAGTACTGTACAGTCTATGTGTGGCCTGTGCAAGACACAGAACATTTCTAGGACAGAGGGTTCTACTGGCCAACTCTGCTCTAGAATTCCTTCACTATGCAGGCTTTTGCCATACACCTACACTGTGCTGTCCGGATAGCCTTCTCTTAACAACTATGAATTTGCCCTGTTTAGCCCCATTCTCTCCAACCCTTAAGAATAATCTAATGCATGCCTCTTTTCTTCTTTCCTTAATTCTCCCAGACCTCCTCTTGTATACAGGCACCTGCTGCTGTAGTGCATACCCAAGTTTTATACACTGTCTTATATACTCTCTCCATGGGTACCCCTGAGGGTTGTATAGTCTAGTGACTGCCTAATACTCAGCAGAGGTGGAATGTGGGTCCTGAGATTCAACCTGTCCTCTACACTGTGTGCTTGCCTTGTGCCTGTCCCCTTCAAGGAAGGGGCCTTTTATTAATTTGCATAAAAGTGCTTATAGGCTCCTGGCAGCTGTGGTTCTCAGACCATCTTAAATGCGTATTATTTATCTGCCACACAAGAAGGTGGCTCTGGGAAGGAATTAACAGGGCACACTGTCTTGTCAATCACATCCCTCAGGGCCAGACTGCACAGACATATACCCATCAGGTATTCCTGGAACTTACAGTTCTGGTGACTTTTGGTCATGCTTTCTGAATCCAGAGCATGGTAGAACTCATAGGCTGAGCGACCAAGCAGTTCCTCAGGGTGGTAACCAATCAGTTCCGTGATTCTGAATTAAAAAGAAACCAGAAGTTGAGGAAGAAAGACCATGCGAACTTTGCATAGCATACAGGCAGGGGCTTAAGAAGCTAAACTGAAAAAAATAAAAAGTAGACGCCCTGGTCATACTGTTTATTTATTCAAGCAAAACCCCATCACACTCAATCTGCAACTGTGGGTTCACCCAACCACCCCACATTTCCTGCCCTTGCTGAGGTCCTGTTCAGAGGACCCCACTGTACACATAGCCTGCTCTCTAAGAATACTAAGGGGAGGGGGTTCACACAGCCCCACCTCCCAGTTTCCACAGATGAGTAAGTGGAGATCCAGGAGGGCAGAGAATTGACTTGATGTCTACCCAAGTATCTAGGATCAGTTCTGACTACCAGCTCAAGTTCTCTCTAGTAAGAGTGAGGCATGTTGAAGTAGGAATCCTGTGGCCCAGGTGGGGAGGAGCCAGACAGGAAGAGCCACCTGTGCTCCAGCATCACTCCTTGGATTCTTCTCAGGTGCCACCTGTGACCTCAGGTACCCTTGGACATCAGATGCGTGTCCAGTGTCTGCTTCTGTTCATCCCTTCCTATCTCCAGGAAAGGAGTGGATATAGGTTTCTGAGACGGAGAAACATAAAATCAGCCCTCTATGATACATAGGTGGCAAGGCCAGGCCAGGGCATGGCTATACCAAATGTGGCTGTGTTCATTCTGCAGTGTCTGGTGTGGGTGGGAAATAGGCAGGGAGAAGTAAATACAGAGAGCCATGGAGAAGTACTTAAGCCCTCTTAAGTCTTTCACTGGACAAAGCCCTGGCCCAGACAGACCACTGGAACTGGCTGCCATCTGTATCACAGGTCCTTCCTACTTACTGTGTCTCACCTTCCACATTTTCTCACAAGTGCACTGTCCCGTTTACTTGGCATATCACAAGTTAGAATTGATGCTAGGGGCTCATTATGACAATCCTACACATGGCCTCTGGGCACAGTCCTGTCCTGAAAAACTCATTCCCTCCATACGGGGTGACATGCATGCAGCAGACAGACTAAATCCTTCTAAAATATTGTTTAGCCTGCCACTTCCTGGGCTAAACACCTGTAGTTGTCCCTATTGCCCCCACATCAAGGGCAAACTGCCCAGCTTCCAGGTCTCCCCAGAATCCAGTCTCAGTTTCTAAGCACTTTGATTTCCAGCTAATTTGCAGTGTAACATGTGTGCTCTGCTCTGGCCTCCTCTCCTATCTTCTGCAAGCCCTGACCCTCGCAGGGTTGGCTCCATGTCTCACTTTCTCTGCAGAGCCCTCTCCAAGTCCTTCAACCCTTACAAGTCCTAAAGGGCATGTGCAGTGTCCCCAGGAAGGATGCCTTTGTGTCTTCACATCCTATGCTGTGAGCCCCTGAACTCAGGGGCCACACTTTTTGCCACCCCAATACCCCTAACCATCTGTTCCTCTTTCTCCAGCAAGAATAACCATTTCAATGCACATACACTGCACCTCTCTGTGTGTGCAGTCCCTTATAATCTTTAATTTGTCATTTCTCCATTCTGTATGATGCCTGGTATTGAAGTAAACAAAGAAGAGGCAGTTCTCTGTTTGGAGGAGATGCTGGAGGTCAAAGTCTTTGTCAAACAAAGGGTGGGGGGGGGAAGCTCCACTGGCTAAAAGGCTTAAACATGGTTGATGCAGCTCTGTGGAGGTTTCTCCAGCCAGACTTTGACCAGTTTCAAAGCAGGAGGGATGTTCCCTCACTTGTTCTCTAGGCTCACTGGCTATGGACATGGTACCTTTAGCCTTGACCCTGGGGCTGGCACCCAAGGCCACTTTAGCTGAGGTGAAGATTCAGAAATAATGAGGAGAGAAGCAATGTTGGCCCTACAACCAGATGGCTTTCCAGTTAGGTCAAATGCATTTCAAACTTTGCCTGGGAATCAGGACTACAGTGATGACAGGATGACCACATTTCAAACTTTGCCTGGGAATCAGGACTACAGTGATGACAGGATGACCACTTATAGTCACTGATTTGCCAGTCAAACTGGGCAGATTTAGAACTACAACCAGATGGCTTTCCAGTTAGGTCAAATGCATTTCAAACTTTGCCTGGGAATCAGGACTACAGTGATGACAGGATGACCACTTATAGTCACTGATTTGCCAGTCAAACTGGGCAGATTTAGAATTCTCTAGAAACTCTCAAAAATGGATCTACTGGTATTTTAGGAAAGAGATGATTCTGTTTCCTGAAGGAATCACATTTTCTTTCATGATTAGGATCTTTAAATCAAAATGCTTCAAGTAAATATTATAATCTACCTCATAATAAGATGTTTTATCTAATTAGCGTATCATCTATTCAAAGGCACACAATGGGTATGTTTTGGAAGCGCACAAACAAACCCAGATTTCAGAATTGCCAGTTATCTTCCTGCTAGCAGTTTGCATTTATCTTGTCAGTTAAAATAAATATTAATGTTTCCCTCTTCATTCCTAAACAGACTACTGTAAAAACTGGGAAATGCACATATCCCAAACACAATTGAGGAACGTTCGAGTTGTCAAACTTCACAAAGCCAGGAAACCCCAACCTAAAGCGAATGGTCATTCGCCCCCAATGGCAGGCCCACTGACGCCGCAGGAAGGTTAAGAACCTCACTTGTTTATAGGGTCACTGCTACCGCGCCCGGGGCCTTCCCCGACCATTTCCCTGGCTCTGCCGGAGCAGGACTGTGATAAGAGTGGTATCTGTTCTCTCCATCAGGGCAGAGGAACCATTTCTTTCTTCCTAATTAGAGACCCTTGACTCACAGAGAAAAGAATTAGTTTGAGATCACCCATAAATTTGAAAATCAGCTCAGTAGGGCTGTTCTAAGAGGAAAGAAATGTAAAAAGACTTAATTTACCAGATTTCAAAGCTGAGGACAACATCAGATACTTTTTTAATAATAAGTGGAAAAAGAAGTAGACCAAAGATGCAGGGAGCAGCTCAGTGGACTACGAGGAGGCAGGAGAGGAAGGAAAAGAGGAAACAGACAATACCCAGAAACAGGGTTGTGTTTTGAAGTCAGTGTTACTCTAAGTATATGGGCTAAGCCTCTGGTTTTGGCTTTCAGAGTGAGTTGTGTCTGTAAAATGTGAAACTACTTCTTCATTGCACCCAATTGCTCTTTATCCTTAAGAATGTCTAGAAGTGCGGCTGGAGAGATGGCTCAGCGAGTAAATTACTGTGAAAGCCTGGAAGACCCCCAGCACTCACATCAAAACAGTAAGTTCCAGGTTCACTGAAAGATGCTGTCTCAACAAACAAGGTGAAGGGTGGCAGAGGAGGACACCTGACATGTGTACAGGTGAGCAGCCCCTCAGGGCCTGTACACCCCCCCCCCTACAAATAGGGTGTGGTGTATAGAAGTGGTGTTTAAAATGGACTACTTGAAAGAGAGGGCTAGGAAGGAAATTATTCTCTGTTCCTTCAAGAGGCAGAAGAAGACAGCCAGCTGCCTTATAGGGCAGGACTCCCTCTTAATTCTTTTTAGCTTGTGACCACCATCAGCAGCCCATGGGAGGGACAGCTGAGATCCTAGCCTTCAGATGCCACCGCCTGGAGACTAGGAAGGCCTGGGTGTGGTTTCCTCCAGCAGTAAAGGATTTGCTAAATAAATTAACCATGCAAACAAGATGGGGAGAGAGCATTTGAACTCTTTAAAAGGATGAAAAATTTTTAAGCATTTCTTAACCACCTGCTTGTTTTCCTAACAATGTTTTCACTAATAAATACTTTTAGAGTTCACTCTTCTTTCCATACTCTAACAACCCTTGATTTATTCATTTTAATTTCTGTAAATTTATAAGCTTTGATGATGCATTTCCTTAATATCTAGATTATTCACTAACTCAGATTTTTAAGAAATAGTCATTTTAATATATTTCAATCCAGATTGTGTTTGCTTTAAATAACAGTCCTTAGGCCTTGTACAGTCCTAAAATATTGTCCAGTTATATGAAATCTATACAAACAGCTCTGTAGTGAATAGAAAATCAGTTTCCATCCTGCCAATGCAATGTGCGACCTGTGAGGTGAATTCACACACTGAAAGGTCATCTCATCTACATTCTGGACCAACCCTGTTCTTTATGCCATCAGCCATATTTTAGTAGACAAAATCCCATAAGCAGTAAGAAGAAATTTCCTTTGAATTGTAGCAAGCAAGAAGCAGATTATGTAAAGGAATACTTTCTGAACTGTGAGATCTAGTAAACTTTGAAATACATTCCAAAGAGAATTTATAGAGTTCTCTCTCCCAGGGAGTATTTCTAGCAGTCTAGATGAGACAGATCATATATGAGCACTTTTAATACACTGAAATATAGTTAGGGCTGGCTCCAGAACACTGTCAGCTGAGCAGATACAGGTGCATGAAGAGTACATTAAAGTTCTAACTGAATCTAAACAAACTCTCTATACTCCCCTACTGGATGTATAGAGAAAGGCTAATGAATAGGCCTGCCAAAAATACTTAGAATAAACTATGTATAAAACCAAAATACATTCAATATCCTAGTATAAACTATGTATAAAACCAAAATACATTCAATATCCTAGTATGAAAAAACTACCCTGAAATTAACATGACATCTATCCTCTAAAACACCAGAAAAATAGTTTGTGTCCCCAATACACAGTAAAAGAAAATAATGTTTTACTATTAGTTTGTTTAAAGTCAGTCTATTTTATGCCCAGATTTTTAAACACCTTATAGCTGTCTTCATATATGTGTTACAATTCTTCTTTATCTTTTTTTTTTAAAGTTATACTTCTTTGTGTGGGGTTGGGGGGGGCATTGCAAATATGGGGGTGTGAGGAGGTCAAAAGACAATTCAAGGAGTCTCCTTCCACTATGTGGGTTCTGGGGATTAAACTCAGGTCATCAGCCTTGGTGGCAAGTGCCTCTACCTGCTGAACCATCTCACTGGCCCAGTCTTTATATTTTTATTTATTGATATTCTCTTTATGATCCTCAACTTTTTGCTCACTTTCATTATCTTTATTGTTTCTAAGTTCTTTAAATAAAATGAATTCACCATCTTTTTTACCCAAAGATTTATTTTTAATTATGTGTGTGTGTCTATGTGAGTACCCATACCCTCAGAGGCCAGAGGCTGGATCCCCTGGAGCTGGAGTTACGGGTAAGCCACCAGCCGTGGGTGCTGGGAACTGAGCTTGGGTCCTCTGCAAGAGAAGTATGCACTCTTAATCACTGAGCCATCTCCTAAATCTCTTGTCTTACTCGCAAAATTTGGAATGTGGTTGTCTTAACTGTAACTCCTGGTTATGTCCTGTGTTGTTTTAATCCATTGACAAAACAGGGTTGCTCTCAAATTCTTTGTCTATAAATATTAAATTAATTTCTTCACTAATGTGATTTTAATATGTATTTCTAAGGTACAGAAAGACCTCTAGAATTCACAAAATCACAGTGGGATTTCATGTGCTTTTTCTAGAAAAACTGCTCTCTAGTCTCCTTGATGGATAGGCGTCCTGCACAGTTACTCTACTTGGCCACTAGATGGCGTCTTCACGTGAATTTAAGAACACGCCATATTTTAAACTGCTTGAGAACTTTTGTCTTCCTTTTGAGTGAATGAAATGTTCTGTTTTGTACTATGCATTTGCTGTGGCTCATTAAGCTGCTTATATCCCAAGCTCTAAACCATTAGCCATCAGGAATAATTTCTTCCTTCTTTGATATAATAGTCCCTGGCATAGGATTACATACATGGCAGATGCTCAGTAAATAATAGCTCATGAATGGGTTGCTTAGTATTTTGGGAAACAGACTATAACACTTATGTTTGAGTCTGGGTGGAGAATATTATCAATTATACTGTTAATGAAGACATTCTTAGCACTCAGGAGGCTGAGGCAGGAGGACTGTCACAAATTCTAGGACAGCCTAGGGGTTGTGGTGGGGGATGGGTTGGGGACAGCACACTTTAACTTAGCTACAAAACTTTATAAATATGGCAACATGACATTCGAAAAGTTTCAGGTTCTAGAACATTTTGGATTTCTGGATTCAATTAGTAAACCCTATGTAAAATGTCTCTAAGCTCGAAAAATCTGAAACATTTTTGGTTCCAGGAATTTCAGATAAGCAGTACAAACTCATAAACTGTCTAAACCATGCCTGTGCTCCTGTGGCTAACAGAAATTGTAGGCTTTTAAAAATATTTACTATCTCAAATAGAGGACTTTGTGAGTCCCTCTGCTCCTCCACTAAGGGATTATTCAAATGCATTTTGAATCATCTGTAATCCCTTAATTCACTTTTAGTTGGATCAGAATAAGCTGTGTAGAATTTATTGATTGTGGAAACCTGAAGAATTCGACATGTGATTAGAACCATTTTTTTTCTTTCTCCTTTTGTTCTCTTTCTCTATGACCGTTTTTCTTTGTTGTATTAGATATATTAAATCAAAGGAAAGTATCAAAACTTCTTCAGATTTCTAACTGCCCGACTTCTGATTCTTTCTAGCTTTCCTTAGGGATAAATAATACCCTTTGTGGGAAAGCATAGCCCCTCCCTATGTCAGATATCACCAAACTAAGTTAATTCACTGGTTAAAATGGGGAGTCCTGACCCCACCATTGGCCATCATATGTAGGTGCTAGTTTTAGATCATATCTCTCAGAAGGGCACATGTTAGCGTATGTATGACCATACCTACGTGCACACACCTTTCCCTAGCCCAGTATAAAGAGTGAAAACAGAACAAGCTCCTCAGTCCTCCCCTACCAAACCCAAGTCCTCAAAGAACTGAGAAATAACACTGAGGGATTAAACACTTAAAATAGTCCTTTCATAAACTGTCTAAGCCATGTCTGTACCCTGGTTAACTAATCTGATAATCGGTTAAACACAGCTTCTGTGTGGCACAGCACTCTCTGTTTATATGCGATGCACTGGTCTCTCCAGCACAACTGAATTTGAGTTGGGCTGCGTAATCAGGTTCCTTGAAAGCAAGATTATGCTGAAAAGGCAAAGAGTCCTTCAGACCATATAAACAACATCTCCCTCCATACAGTGAGTCACAAAGCCCTAAATCATAGGATCCTTCAAGCAGATAGCCACTCTGCCTGCCAATCCTGAGCCAAACTAAAGAAATCAGCACAGTGTTCCTCTTCTGTCTGTGAACATGTCTTCAATTCCCTTCAGGTGCCCATTTCTTTTGCCTTTCCCTCTTCCTTTAACCCAAGACTGGTGCTTTTAGAAAACTAGCCAAAACTCATTCAAACCACAATAATGAATAAACAGATTAACACTGAATTATCATTTCAAGGGGATTTTCCCCCTCGTTTTAACAAGAATCAGACTAAAGTTGGTTCTTTTTAAAGAGAGGGCAAGTGATTCTGAGGATGATGGGGCTTTCCCTGCTCATGATGGCTTTCCCTGTGATGGCTTCACTCAGAGGACCTCCAGCTTCTATCACCTGCAGCCCTGGCTGCTCCCAGGCTGCACGGCTAAAGGTTCTGAGCACCACTTCACCTCAAAGCTGGTGATGTGAGCCAGGCATTGGGACTTTGCAGATCATCTCAGAAGACTGCTGAGAATGCATGTCACAATGCTGTCTTCTGCCCAGAATATTCATTTGGACACAAGAACTATATGTGATGAACAACCTTCCCCAGAAAAGGAATACAGGGATGCATCTTTCTATCCAACCACCACCACCACAACAGTGACGATACTAAAACTAGCATCAGTGCTGATGGTGAAGTTCCAATTTATCTCCCTTTTCCAACTTATATAAACACCCACTACCTCCCAGAACCTTGAGTCCTAGCTCTATTGTGATCAGAGCTAGGGGACAGAACCATGTCAAAGATGCTTTTACAAAACTTCTGAAATGGGGCCATAAGTGATGGCCAATTCCAAGCAGGGGCCACCAACTTGCACCAGGTCCATCTAGATTTAGCGTGGAGAAACTAAGGCTAACCTGGAAAGCAGAGCTACTCCCCTGTAGGAACCAAGGCCCATGGATGTCCAGCTGACAGAAAAAGATGCCAGGCGGGCCTGATGGGATCTGGGCAGGAGGCCCTTCTGTTTTGGCACTTGGGGGCCTCCTGCTAGTGGGAAAGCCCAGGCAGTTTCTTGCTTGTGTTTTCTCCTCCTACTACCTTCAGAAGCAAGCTCATATCCTTGAGCTTAGTGGTGAGGTTTTTGTTTTGGGGAAGCCAGGGATGGACATGAGCAAAAACTACCCCCTTCCCCCATGCTATGGAGCTGTGCCTCTCCAAATGCTTTCCCAGCTATGACCTCATCCCACAATAAGCCTATGGAATATGCCAGGAACAAATCATCCATTTCCAAGGGGAGTGGGCCAGAACTTCAGGTAGTATGGAGTTGCTGCAGAGAGCTGAGGTCATGCTGGGTGAGCTCTGCCTTAGAGGGCATATCTGGCATAGCTAGTCAGCAAGACACAATGGTATTTACTCAGGCTAGGTGTACCCGAGGCCCAGGCCAAGTCCCCCTGGTGCTGGCCACTGTTTATCACAATCTGTTCTGTCTTCCTCCTCCACATCTGGATCATCAGGTCCCACAGTTGCAATACCAGGATAGGCTGAGGTTAGGAACGATGGTATAGGCTATACATACCATGGGCCCAACAACAACCATGGCTTGCCTCTTCACTGTGTCAGCCTTCAAATTTAGCTGGCAACTAAAGATGACATACCTTCCTTGTTCAGCCAGGGTGTACTCTCAGCTTTAATAAAGGTGAGAACAAAAGCTAACACTGAACATACACTACTGGATCGGAACCTTGGCCATGCTCTTTGTCACTATTGTGTCCCCAAAGAGACTGGCCAATGGGCTCAGAAATGGGGGTTAGATCCAGCTTAGCTCCCTTCATTTTAAAGTCTTCACAAGGAGGCTAGCTGGTAGCTAGAATGCAGCTGTACACATCAGGGGCAAAGACTGAGAGAACTATAAAAGAACCAGAGAAAGCCAACCAGTGTGGGTCAGTATCCAGGCCAGAACCCCATGCTCCTGGCTGGCCTCCAAATTGAGAATACTTATAGAATCTCTAGACTTTTGTCATGTGGGACAGGAGACTGTCCTTGGAAATCTCCTCAGGAGCCAGATTCATATGTGGATAAATATACACACACCACAGTGATGGTAACAGTTACATACCAGAACAGTTCTGTAGACAGACCTTGAGGCTGTATCAATGGGAGACTACCAACTAGATGCCAGGAGTGCTGGCGAAATTACACACAACTTAAGTCTACAAGCTTGCACCCAGCAGCACAGCACTTATGGCCCAGTCTCATCCCTTTATCACAGGTACAATCACACACTAGCAGGTAAGATTCACTCTGTGTTAGCATATAGTGCACATCCTCAGAGCGCTACCTATCGTCACAGTAGGTGAACTTCATGTCCATGCTGTGGCGGCTCAGGAAGGTCTTGCTGTCCAAGGGGATGTCCATGTGGGATGGATGCTGGATTGGCTCACACATGATGATGAGGCAGGACAGGAGGGGCTCCTTATAGCCACAGAGGCTACTGTGAGGGGGGCAGTTGTTGTAGACTTTCACCTGGCCAGTGCAGTGCAAGACCTAGGAAGCAACACAGAAGTCGGATGAGGCAAAGAGCCTGAGAACAGGGGCAGGACTTTAGGCACTGCCCCCATATGCACTTGGGACACCAACCCAGGACTGATGTCCTACCTTCCAGGTGGCTGACTTGAGGTTGACAGTTCGGCCTCTGTTGGTAACTGTGCACTTCATCCTCATGAAGAAGTCCCGTTCTGTAGACATATCTTTGCTTTTCTTCCCCAAACCAGAGCCTGGGTGGAGAAAGGTGTGGATACCAGTTGAACTAATTTAAATCTTTACTCAGAAGAGAGGCTCAGGTGCAACATTGCTGGGCATCTTATGCTTATGTTTCCTGGTGATTTGTGCTTTAGCACTTGCTACCTTCCATGAACACAGAGCTCCCACATGGTACAAGGACAAATGATTCCTCAGCTGCAGTGCCTTTTGTGTCTTGGCTCTATTGTAGTCAGAGCTAGGGGACAGAAATATGTCAAGGATGCTTTTACAAAACTTCTGAAATGGGGCCATAGCGATGGCCAATTCCAAGCAGGGGCCACCAACTAATACCAGGTTCATGTAGAAAGCAGAGCTGCTCCCCTGCAGAAACCAGATCCTCCTGATGTCCAGCTGGGAGAGAAGGTGCTAGGCCTAAGGGAGGCTGGGCAGAAGCTCCTGTCTTAGTGTATCCCTTGGAGCATGAACACCTGCCCTATCATGTGGTATACTTAGCACCTGAGTAAAGCAAGGGGTGACTATGACCATAGTCTCAGCAGTTCTCAAGGCAGGCTTGGGTCCTCTCGTAGGAAGCCTGAGGTTCAATCTGAGTGAGTTACTCCAAGGACATAAGTCTTTCTAGTTAGAGTTCTCCTCCAATACTCCTGTCTGCTCTTTCTAACCTGTCTCTCAGGAAGTTAAACTCTCTGCACCCTATTTGTGACCTGCAGTGGCTATGTTCTAGACAATGCAACATTACCTTTCTCTCTAAGGTGACATATGTGTGGGGGGGGGCACGACTTGATTTAAGTCCTGGGACTAGGGGTAAGTTTATTTTAAAGACAATCAGATCCTCTTTCAGCCAGAATAAATCGCCAAGGCCAACAATATAGCATTTTAAAATTCATTACAAATCTCTAAATATCCTGCCATTTCTACTTTTTGTTATATAGAGTAAGAAATACAAGGTTACCTGGATCTAAATTTTCTCTCTACCACCATCCCCATTCTGGCCTTTCAAAGGCCTAGTGTCACAGAGCAATCTACAGCCTTGCTTCTAATGGTCACACTGCTCTCCAAGAGAAGCTGTCAACTTCTTCACCTAAACCTTGGTTTATGCAGCTGACATAGTACAGAAGAACTGTGTGTCAAAGGAATTGGCACCTTTGAGCTGAACTTAAATACCCTTCGGGGAGCCCACTAAGTGACATATTGAATGGCGAATCTTCGTAGTTCAGATAGGCTGTCTCTCCCATATTTTTGCTGCTTATAATTTTAATTTTCATAGGTAGGGCTTCATATAATGAATTATACTTGCATCTTGGGGGCCACCAGGAGTTATGAATGAGGGGGTTTGAAATTCATTTGTGACTACCTGTTGGGTTACAGTGGGCTCCTAACTTACTAACCTCTGGATTCTCCCCATGCTGACATTTGATAGCATCACCCCTGCTTAAAAAGCTTTAGTAGCTCCCTGCTGTCTGCAGAATAAAATTTGAGGCCCTCCACCCGGCCAGCAAAGCAATCTCTGTCCCGACCTTTACTTCCTCTAGGAATCCACATTGACCCTTTGCTTTTAGATCATGAGTTCACCAGCAGGCTGGCACCCTTCAGCAAAGACTTGCTGACTCATTGAGTTTAACTGATTTCAAGTCCCACACAATGAATCAAAGAATGAAAAGTTTTGTTCAGATAAGCAGAGGGCACTTGGCTGAGTCATGGCACTTGAAAGCTGGAAGATCTGAGACTTTGCCTAGTTTATTGCCTAGTCTATCAATTTGAAAAGACTCTGAGCAACATAGGCATAAGATACTTAATTTGGCTCACAGAATCAAACTGAGACTTGGTTGGACTGAGATCAAGAACCCAAGGGCCAGTGGGTTTCTGGAGAAAAGAAGCAGTAAGAGCCACCTGGTTTAGAAAGTGCTTCTGAAAACCAGACATGGTGGTAGATGTGTGTAATCCCAGGACCTGAGAAAGAGGGTTACAAGTTTGAGGCCAACCTAGGCTACATAACAAGACATGATCTCAAAAAACCAAAACCGAAAAGAAAATTTCTGATGGGGTGGCCCCTCTTCCATTGAACCTTTCATTCTGTACAGCTTAGATTTTCTCAGCAGCACAGGCAAGATATTAAATAGACTCAAGATGGTCTCCAGCCTAGGCACTCTGGGAGTCAGGTGGCCAGGGCCTTTGGGTAGAGAGCAGAGAGGCCAGATGAGAGGTCAGGGGCAGTGTTGAAAGGGAGGTAGGTGTAATTCTGCAAAGCTTTGTAGGACAGGCCCAAATGAGGTTTGCAGTACTCCATCCCAATGGCAGAGGTAAGCCAATGAAGTGTCTGCTTTTGCAGTGAGTATGGTAATGAGAAACCTTGCAGGCTTGGAACTACTGCCTTCCTTTGTTATTCAGGTTGGATGAGCACAAGCCCCAGGGGCAGTGGTAAGTCAGAGATGTTCAAGAAGATGTCTTGATGCCCAGACCAGTGATAGGTTCTTAATTCAGAAACTATTTTGACAGTCATTGAGCTCCACTGCTGCCTAAAGCTCCAGTTCTTTTTGTTTTGCTTTTAAATATTTATTTTTATTTATGTGTTTGTGTGCACATTCGTGCAAGTACCCGAAGGCAAGAGGGTATTGGAGCCCCTGAAGCTGGAGTTACAGGCAGTTGTGAGCCTCCAGACATGGGTGCTGGGAACCAAACTTGGATCCTCTGAAAGAACAGCAGGTACTCTTAACCACTGAACCATCTCTCCAGCCCCAAAGCTTCAGTTCTTTTGACTGTTTTCATGCCTTTTCTTGAATGCCATCTATGCAAATTGCCTTCTGCCTATGCAGATCCTTACATTAACAGAGTTTAGTGTAACGATCTTTTAAAATCTTGCCCATCAAAATTTCCCTTTCTCATCAGAGGCCTCATTCACTCCGTGGCTCCTGTGGTAGCTAGTTCATAAGTGGTCTTAAGGAGCTATGCCTCCTGGTGCACACCCAACCAGAGCAGCCTGGACCTTGTACTAACCAGGAAAATGAGGCAGAAGTGATGCTGTTTCAATTTCAGGACTCACTCCTGGGAAGGTCTTTCAGCTTCTATCATTTCACTTTGGAAGGGGAGGGAGTAACAGGGCAGGGGTTCCTGAGCTGCCATGTAAGATGGCAAACTCCATATGAAAAAGGCTACTCTGAGGCCCCATGGAGTGACAGGTGTGGTCACCCTGCTTCCCAGACACCAGCCACAGGTGAGCCATTTTGATCACCCCAACCTACTCCAGCCCTTGATGACTGCAATCCATCTGATGTCACACAGTGCAAGAGTCCTGCCCACAGAACCCACAGAAACCTAGAAGATTGCTTAAGCCTAAGTTTTTGATGGTTTGTTACACAGCAATAGGCTGTGCAGCAGCTCCCATGAGCACTGGTGCAGATGAGGTTATTAGTTTGGGTGTTATCGCTTGGCAGAGATCTTGATCTCAGATGACAGAACCTCCTAGAGATGGCACCCTGACCAGAAGGAGTGCCCTGGTAGTATGGCATCAAGCATCAGGTAGGCCATCAGGAACTATTCTGAGTACTGAGTACATCTAGGGCTCATGATCTCATCTCAGAGGTTGCATGCCTATACAACAGGCGAGCCCAACTAGAGTTTTCTATGGATGACAGTTTTTCCCAGCATCATGACCATGATCCACCTGCCCTGTACTTATAGTTAAATGGAAGGCAGATCCCCTCCCTGAGTGAGAAGGGCACAAGAAGGACAGAAACACAGAAGAATACTTTACCATTTTTTAGAGTCAGGTTCTCACGGATCTCCTCATGGTCACAAGGATGAGTGAAGTCAAAGATACTGTGTCCTGTTAGCTCTACCTGTTTCAAAAGCAAGTTAGACTTCATTACTCCAATATTGAAGTCAAAGACTCCAAAGGAGAACGGGGCTGCCTACAAGCTTTGAAGACAGGGAGGAGATTGTATAGGGTCATCATTCAGTCTCTAGTCAATGTTAGGTCCACAGACTTACACATGTGACAGAGCACTGTTGATGATGACGGATACTTGATTCATGAGGGATATCATGGTAATCTAGCTAGAAGAGATCTAACCATCAGGATGGTCATCATCAATGTCAAGCCTAGAGCCAGTGGGAGCATGTTCCTGAGGATTGAGACCTGAGGATTATGAGTGTCGGAGTAGGCATGTGCAGGAAGAAGTGAAGAGAGACTGTGACCAATACCTTCCATTAGTTTCTGTTCCCAAAGATATTTTTCCTTTTTGAAAGAGCTAGAAAATGGTGTCACCTGGGTGAGTCCCATGAACTTGCTGATGTTTTCTGACAGGAAGATCATATCGCCATCTTGGGTCACCACAGCAATGAAACCCTCCAAGGCTTTTAGGTACAAGTTATCCATCTGCTGGTCAGCCTCAACTTCAGACTCATTTTCAGAGCAGACTGGAAAGAGAAGAGGATGGGTGGTTTGCATGAATGTGGTGTTAAAACAGGAGCTGGGCATGCACGGTAGCACACGCCTTTAATCCTAGCACTTGGGAGGCAGTGGCAGATGGATTTTGGTGAGCTCAAAGCCAGCTTGATCTGCAGTGAGTTTCAGGCCAGCAGGGGCTACAGGGAAACCCTGTCTCAAAACAAACAACCTGCCCATCCCTCAAATAAAAAAACCCAGACATGACTGGGTTAGGTGTCTGCCAAGGTTGGCTCCGGGGCACAAAGCAGATAGACTTTATGGGGGAATGCATACTTCCAACTATCTAGTTGTCTGCCATATGCCTAGTCAGTGGGCACTGCATGAAACTACCCAGGACACCCTGACAAGGGCTTGGGGACAGTGTGGTTATTGTGACAACAGTACCTGGAGTATGTGTAGTAATGGCGGTGGAAGCATCCATAGCAGTGGTCATCACAGAAGCAGGAACAGAAATTTTAGCTAATGTATATTGAACAATTACTACACACCAGGTACTGAAGTAAGTATTTTGTATATTCTTTACAATGACCCATGAGGTATGTTATTATTCCTAGTCTCCTCTTACAGACAAAGGTTATAAGGGTTAAGCCATTTGCCCAAGGTTATGAAGTCTAGAAAGCTAGCAAGCCCCAGAAACTGAAAGCAGAGGCCATATTCAACCATTTATATAAAGGTTTTGGGGTCCAACATAGTATCTATTCCTAGAGCTGGTTCCTATTAGTCTATAACCTTGCGTAAGTAACAACTCTTTAAACATCGGTTTTCTCATCAGCAAAACAAGGATAGTAATTTCCATCTCCTTAAATTGTAAAGATTAAGTATGTAAACAGCTTAAATGGTATCAACAATTGTGAATTCTTTCCTCACCTGTTCCCTGTAAGGCACTGTCACTACCCTCAAATTGCTGAAAGCCAACACAGCATCACAAAGCTAAATGAGCACTGAAGGACATCACAGCGGGTCACCAATGGAAGGGTGCAGAGAATAAGTGCTTCAGGGGTCAGAAGAGGAGGAGTTAGCTTGAGTGATCAGAAACAAATCTTCCAAAGAAAGAGGTTTGAGCAGACTCATGAAAGACGGCTCACACTAGGATGGAAAGAGAAGGCTTGTTAGGCTGGAAGAGGCTAGGTAGCCTCCTGGAAAACACACGGAGCAGGCTTCCTTCCAGGATGGAGCAGAGCCCACCCGGCTGCAGAGGATCCATGTCTGAGACTGGACAAGGGAGGTAAGGCCCAGTGTCTTGAAGGGATGCTTCTTTCAGCCAAAGTAGCAGGGATGTGGCATCTAAAAGCATTACTTTGAGGACATTACTTTGTCAATAGCATGCAGAACAGTTTGAGGAGAGTGAAACTTAAGAGGCACAAAAGAGTGAGATAGCAACTATATTAATGTCAGACTAGAGGTAGGTGCTAGGAGCAACAAGGGAAAAGATCCACCCCAACCGTCTACTCTGTAGACCTGCCTATCAAGTATTCCTCTGCTAGCTGCAAAATATAGGCTCAGCTCTTGTCCAGACAAAAAGAACTCTAAAGCCCCAGCCCTTAATTATCCTCAGTTCACAGACTGAATCCTCTTCATTACTTAACTCCAAATGTACATGTGCTTTAAAAAAAAATCTGTATTCATCCAGCATGAACATCAATCCAAGTATGCCTTACTTGATTTGCAGAACAAGAGACTTATAGAGTAGGTTGCTACTTATGATAGTTCATATTTACTGGTCTAAAAAGAGTCTTTCAAATAGACTCTTCCAGGGAGTCTAAAGTGCAATTAGATGTATGGGCCACTTAGCAAGTGATACAGCATTGCTGAAGAGTGGGGAATCAAAGCCCTTGAGAAGCAAGGCCACCGGGTTTATCTAATTCTCCTCATTTTCTATGAACCCTTAAATGTAAGCATCAGAAGAACAGACACCAATTAGGAGATACCAAAGTGAAGACTTCTGGTCCTAGTTCTGCTATGTGATTTATGGGGTCTTACACAAAGTAAAAATGTGGGACCTCTTGCTGAAAAATTAAGCCAATTCTAAGACCCTTGTAAGAGTGTGGAAGCTATGCCCTACTCAGGCTGGTGCTGAAGAGTTCTATCCCAAGGCTTCCTAATTCAGGACTCTCAGGCTGGGTTGGGAACATGCTTTCCTACAAAATTCTCAGAAGATGGCAAAGCTGTTGCTCCAGGGACCGCACACTGAAGATTATCACCTCAACTCTAGGTTCTTCTAGTACCCCCATGTAGGGAAAACCAGCCCATCTGGCAGAGGTACCTGATCTGGGAAAAAGGCAAGAGGTTTTCGGCTGCATTTAAGTGACACCAGCTAGGTGGCCACTTTCTCCAGACAAGCAAAGGCCAGGCCTCAGGCCTACTGAGAAGATATTTTCTCTTCAGCTTCTTTGATCTCAGTGGTAACACTGACTTCAAAATTTGGAGTAATCCCAAGACAACCATTTGGGTTAACTAGGCCCAGAGGAAATAGTTCTGCTTAAAGTTTCCTGTTTTTAGCAGGTCCTGTACAGCCAAAATGGGTTTCCATAGTGTCTGGCACACTTACTTCCAGGAGGTGGCGAAATTGGCCACAGTGGCAGGTTGACTGGCCTTTGGAGGGAAGGAGAGAGGGGTGCTCTGAGGCCATGAAGGGAAACAACGTCTTAGAACTGAAGTCACAATGGCTAGAGGGCCAGGAAGCCAGCAGGCCACCCCCCCCCACAAGACCCTGGAGCAGCAGGGCTCGGGCGTGGCCTCTTCCTCTGGTGGAACTATTTGCTCTTGCAGCACCTGCTTATCCTCCTGAGAACTTCTGAAGGAACTTGGCTAGGTCACTCCCAGCCTGGAGCAGGGAGACAGACCCTCCCTCAAGGGCCATGAGCCTCATGTCACATCTCTGCCTTACCCTTGTGCACACCAGGCCTTCTCTGAGGTATGAATAGCCAAGTACTTATTGGGTGTGGGGAAAGATGCATTGGCTCACTGCACAGTTACAGATTTTACTTTGTGTCAGCCCTGGGTTGGAAAAAAGTAATCTGTCCATCAGTGCCACTGATTATATCCTCAGTCCTGTCCTAGAGGGAACTGGGGATACTGAAAGGGTGAGCACAATCTTAGCCCTTGAGGAATCAACAGACCGCCAGGGAAGACAGACTACTAAGAAAAGTCATACCGCCTTCCTGGGGCTGTTGACAACAATGGAGAGTAAACCCTTGGTGCAGAATGAAGTAGGTGCTCAACAAGGAGCTGGGTTTAAGTATCTTGGGTTCTATGCCTCAATCACTTGCTTCCTAAGACCTGTCAGGGGTCAACCCCAAAGAAGAGGGACTCTGGTATATAGCAGAGGCCTCCACTAAGAGGGAGCAGGCTTGGTTGGGGAGTACAAGATTCTTTAATGCTAAAAATAGCTACAGTAAACAGGCTTTGATGACTCCCCACAGCCAGGATATGTGTGGCTGAGGTTTTGGAGCACTTTTTCCGGAGCATCGCTCATTTCCTTCAGGCAGCACCACCCATGTGGGGCAGCACACCATGAACAGCAGGAGCTGGGCATTTGGGGTAAGCTGGCAGGTGGCAGAGCAGAAGAGCAGCAGCTCCTGACTGGGTCTCTGAGGCCAGGCCGTCCCAGTAGTGCTACTGGCGAGGAGGCTGATGACAGTCTTACTCCTCCAAGGTCATTCTGGGGGCGGGGGGTGTTCCTTCTCTAATAAATTCCAGGACTGCTTTGACTCTTCTTCACCAGCTCCTGTTTCAGATGCACTTGATATTTAGTTATCGTTGCAGGGTCTTTGCTTTCAAGGGCTTTGCCTGCAGCCGTTCCACCCCTGCCAGCACTGCCATGGTGCTCAAGCCCTCCAGGTACCCACTGCCAGTCAAGCCTGGAGGAAATGAGTATGGGTCACCTACTGATCATTAGCTGTACCTCATACCCCACCACAGGCAGGCTTGGGCTATCTTACAATTTTTGCCACAGGACATGCCCTATCTTGCTGGACTCGCGGTGAGCAGTCAACGTCCACGACTGGAGACTGGTGCTTTGTTCTGTCCCTATCTGCTTTTTCACCTCCCCTCTCTGGGTTAGCCTTCATACGATGCAGCACACAGCTGCATTCGGCAAGTATGTATTGACTGACCAGGATTTTTTTGGCTGGAGGGAATGCTGTGAACAAGCTAGAAGAGATTGCTAGCTATTCCCAGCCCTTAACAGTCTCATAACATCTCACAGCCTTCCTTCCAAAATGGACAGACACAGACTTTGATTTGGAGTATGGGTGGGGCAAAGGGGTGGGACAGTAACACAATTGGGGTGAAAGCCAGAGAAAATATGACTGAGGGGCATAGGAGGGCACCAGAAACCTCATCTATTGCCACAGTTTTGTTCCCCCTTGCCCCACTTTTTCTGCATGGAAAGGTTATGGTGCAAACTTTATAAGCACAAGTCCCGCATTTTAATGTCTTTCCCTTAGTAGCCCGGAGATCAGGAAATCATAATCTCCTGTGAAGACTATGTCATCACTAAGTAAATGCCATGAATCAAAAATAAACCTGACATTTCTCTCTAGAAACCTGGTTTCATGTTGATCTCCAATTCTACAATAAAGAGAATTCAATTTTTACCAGGTATGAATTTGGAGAAGCCTCAAATCAATTTTAGAGTGAGAAGCCTACTTTGCATATTTGCTGCTGCCCAAGGCCCTTGGATCACAGAAGCAATCCTCCTGCAGCCGCAGCTTACAGGACTCATCTTGAAAGAGGATTTAAGACAATCAAATGGTATTTCCACTGATGTTCCCATCAGAGCGCATTCTGTCCTTGCCCAGTGTGGAAGCGCGTATCATAAAGCTATTGTTTGAGTTTGCTTCCTGTGATACGAATCTCAGTCGTGGCCCCGACTCACAGCCTGAGTTTCTCAGTGTTGAGGCTTCCTCTCCAACATTCCCACACACAACAGCCTACTGTGAAAATCAAAGGGAAGTGTGTTACTAAGTAAAGAAGAAACCTTCCTAAGGTCAAACCTGGTATTTTTTAGCCTTTTGAACTCTGAGGTACGCAACCAGCTATTTCCTATTATAAAGTGAGCCAAAGTTGGTACTTGTTCACCTCTGTCAAAATTGTTTAAATAATGAATTTATAGTTTATTTTGACTTGGAAAAGTGTATGTCATAATTTTGCATTTTGATGAAAACTGCTGAAAGGTGGGTACAAAGACATTACGATTTATCCTGGGTTTTCTTTTACATCATTTCTCTAGAAGTCATTTCTTTTTTTTTTTTTTTTTCGTCTTTTTGAGACAGGGTCTCCCTATAGCCCTAGCTGTCCTGGAACTCACTATGTGGACCAGGCTGGCCTTGAACTCACAGAGATCCACCTGCTTCTGCCTCCAGAGTGCTGGGATTAAAGGCGTGTGCCACCACGCTTGGCATTTCTTTTTATAAGAATTATTATTTCTAAGCAGGCTGGAGACTAAGGCCTTTCATATCATACTGATGCTTCTCATGTTTTACAGCAAGTACTCTATACCCAAGGCTCAAAGAGAAAAAGACAACTTTACAAAGTTGCAGAGAAAGAAGACAGTTGTACCGCTTTGCCCTTGTGGGGATATCTGCTCACAGAGCCTGTACTCTTTTTGTCATGTTTCATGTATTTTCTTTAATCCATTATTTAGGGCTAGAAAGGTGGCTCCATGGATAAAAGTACTTGCTGCACAGACTGGCAACCTACATTTGGTCATGGTGGAAGGAGAGAATCAACTCTTGAAAGTTGTCCTATGACCTATACACCCACCAAAACCAAAAACAAACACAACAACAACAAAAACGTTAAATAAAGTTTAAAGACAGACAATGATCAATGATATAAAAAGAAAAAGTAGGCTGGAGAGGAACTCACTGGCCACCTGGCCTAGCCAAAATGGTGAGCTTCAGGTTTAGTACAAGGCCCCCCGTTCTCCAGAAAATAAAGCAGGAAGTTTTAGGGGTTGAATACCTGATGTCCTCCTCTGACCTCTGCATGGGTGTGCACACCTTCGCACCTGAACACACACACACACACGCATACACGAGAGAGAGAGACAGAGACAGAGGGGAGAAAGAGAAGGAAAGGAAAAAAAAGGCTGTTCTACATTCTGAAAACAGTCTCTACAACTGGTCCAGAGACTGCCTTGTAGGAGCCTGGGAGAAAAGGCAGAGAAAGAGGAGAGCTAAGCCATCTCCTCCTCTGACTATGCTCATTTTATGAGAATTTCTCCTTCAAGGACACCAGGGCCAGATGACCAAAAGTAGAAACTTATTATCCTTTTCTGTTATTTCTTTCTTTGGGACAGAGAGGCCCAGTGCTGACAAGCTGAGGGCTCTGGTCTGTCTGTGCCTGGGCTGTGCAGAAGGCAGGCTGTTCTTGTTCCTAACACTCAGAGCTCCTGAGCTGGACTGTGTGATGTCTGGTCCTGTATCTGTGGGTTCATATAGCATGCAAGGGGTTCATACCGGGACACATGAAGGCAGATGTGCTCATAAGACCCAACCTTCTACTTGAGCCCTTTCCAAACTAACCTCAGATCCATTGAGGAAGACAGCCAGGCTTCCGTGTGGGTGAGCAGTGACAAGAGGTGCCTCATTTGGTTTTTAGTTCCCTGACCCTTATTCATATCTTTGCCTGGCCAGGCTTGCAGAATCCTGAAAATCTCTGTCTTGCTCCGTTTTCCAAGAGGACAGACTTCTTTTTAAAGAACAAGGCATGGACGTGCCTGGGATGGAGTCTCCAAGAGCCTGTCTTTCATCTGACAATCCCAGCTTTGAAGGGCTTCAGTCTGTCAGTTTCATCTGCAACCGGGTGCCTACCATTGCCAGGCTCTGTTTGCAGAACATTTTTACCCTTGTTTCTCCTCAACTATCTTGACTTTTCTGTGATAGCACACTCATTCCAGCCTTGCAACATGGTCTTAGTCTCTAGCCCTCGGGCCCCCTGAGCAGTCATCCTCTCCTCTAAGGTCTTTCCCCCATATCCTTCCTGTGCACAAGGCCCAGAATAGCACAGGCCAGTCTGGCCTCCCTGCCCCATACTGGATTCCCTCTGTACAGGGTTTCTTTCCCAGAATAGCCACTTTGTAACAGGACAGCTGAACGACCCCCTCTCTGACATACCACAATCACTTAGGAAAACTGAACACGACCGTTCCTGACTGCTTCCCTCATCTATCCCCTCAGACAATTCCCAACCATAGTGCCAGGCCAGCTGCTACATGCTGCTCAGTTTCCTTCCAAAACAGACAAATTAGACAAGACTGCACATAGGATCTGTAACTGAAAAACTCATGCCACCTCTTCCTGGTAAGACTTAACAGGAAATGGTTTTTGAAGACTAACTCTGGGGGCAGGGGGAGAGCATTTTTATGGACTACAGTTGCAGAGATACTGGGGAGAAAAGGCATTGGTTGGCTGAGAAGGGCTAGTGTTTGAGGCTGTCATCTCTCAAAGGCTCCCCAGTAGGAATCAGTGCAACTAGGCCACTGTCTCAGTCAATTCTTATGGCCACTCTGCGTAGTAAGCATGGATAATCCCAGTTGATAGGCAAGGAAACAGGTTTGGAGAGATCACTGCCTAACTGGCTATGCACACCACCTCTGATGTCCTAGAGAACTGGCTGGAAGACTAGGTTGAAATGACTCAGTGTAGTATGGGGGAGTTTAGATGCTGCAGAGCTGGGCACTCCAGCAGAAGCTGCTCTTGGCTGTCCCAGGCTCCTCTCTTCCTTGCTTCTGGATGCTTATAGTCTTACTTGGTCCTGTCCTTGCCCTCATCCCGTCTATACTCATGAAAAAGACCACTGCCAGAGAGGGATGGCTAAAATGAAGGAACAGGGCCAGTGGGATGGTAGAGGCGCTTGCTGCCAAGCCTAACCATCTGAGTTCAATCTCCAGAATGTACGTGATGGAACAAGAGAAACTATCCCAGGCTGTGCACCATGGCACATGTGTCCACATACATAGGATTACACACAGACAGACAGACACACACAAAATGAAAGAATAAAGTCCAGTGATGGCCTTTCAGTGGGAGAATGTTTGTAGAGGAATGTGTCTAGGAGAAAGGCCTCAAATCTCTGGCACCATAAGGGACCCCTGTGTGTAGGGCCCTACCTGAGGACAAGAGCTTGTGTGTACGCAGGAAGCTGATAGCCAGTCTCATGATGGAGGCCTTGTCCAGGTGGGAGCTCACACTGTGGGGCAGGGGCAGCTCATGAGCCAGCTCATAGAAGACCTCCGTCTCCTTACTGCGTCGGCACCTTGCAGCATCTCGGGATTTCTCCTTCCTCCGCTCTGAGCTGCTCCTAAATTCAGAGACAAAAGATTAGTTCCCAAAATATCACTGTCATCCTGTCACACTCCCAATTGAGTCTTCCCCCTTCCCTCAGTGAAGCCAACTCTCCCACTGAATGATCTGGGCTCACTCCAGTCACTGGAGCCAAGTGAAACCTGCTTTATGTTGTTGGCTCTGCTTTTGTGTGTGTTGGTGTCTTTTCAAATGGTTTCCTCTGGGACTGGAAAGCTGGCTCAGTGGTTAAAGCACTGGCTGTTCTTGCAGAGGACCTAGGTTCACTTCCCAGCACCCATATGGAGGCTAATAACTGTTTGTAACTCTAGTTCCAGAGGATCCGATGCCCTCTTCTGACACTTGCAGGCACTGCATGACATGGGTGCGCTTACATACATGTAGGCAATACACTCATACACATAAAATATTAAAAAACCAAAAACAAATGGCTTCCTCCTTCTGCATTCCCATGGAACTCTGAACAGGGCTTCGCAAGGGTAGAGTTTCAGTAATGACTTGCTGATTAAATTAGTGAGCAGACAGTGGGGCCCTAAGTTATCTGGAGACAAGGGGCCAAAGTCCAAGGTTGGAAAGAGAAGAATAAAGAACCTATGGTCAGTGACCCAAATGATGCTGTCAAAAGCTCTGGAGGATAACTTTCTCTTTTTCCAGGTAAAATGCACTGAGTAAATATGAAACCCTATAAAAATGGGACCTTAGATCCCATTTCATATCTAAGAGGGATGTCCACAGCAGAGGTTGAAAATACCAGTATAGTCCAAGGAGAACATGAGTCAGACACACCTCAGTTAGCAGTCCCAAAGTGCATCCAACAATGACATACACCCAAACCTGCCTCTTTCGGGAGGTCCTCGGTCTATAGGACTGGAGACAGTGATTAAGAGCACCCAAGTTCACTTCCCAGAACCTACTTGGTGGCTACTACCATCAGTAACACTAGTCCCAAGGGATCCTATGCTGTCTTCTGACCTCCATAGGCATTGCATGCAAGTTGGGCACTCATACACATGCAATAAATAAAAATTAAGAGAAATCCTGAGTCTTTTTGAAAAGTCTATGTCTGGTACTAACATGAGCAACTTTCAAAGCTAGAATGTCTGTGTCTGAATTCTAGGTTTTCTACTTGCTAATTCTATAAACTTCAATTACTGCTTGGCTTAGTCTCTTTCCTCATGAGTACCCAACCTTATGAGGACTAATATGATCATTTATGTAAAAACCTTTAGCACTAGGCCTATTCCAACTAGAAGCAATCAATATTAGCTAATAAAAGAAAACCTATCCATGAAAAGATGATCTATAAACAGTATGTATTAAATATTATGCGTAATACTTCCTATACATTATATAGGAAAACAGCTATAATAATAAAAATTCTTAGAGTGATCACAGTGTTTTAATATAGTCCAGGTACTATTTTAAGCAGTACTATATTAGCATCTTTAAATTTCACAACTTCCCTTAGTAGATTATTATCCCTAATTTATGGATGAAGAAACAGGTCCATAGGGACTAAGTAATTCACCTGTGACTGATAGCTGATAAACAGAGAAGTAAAGCTTTGCCCTGGGCAGAGAGACCCCAGAATCCAGCACTTAGCCATCAGAGACTATTAACAGCTGCAGGTTAATGGGGTTAGGGAGGAACATCCCCCACCCCTCAGTGATTAACTATGTTTTGTTATGTTTCTATAAATAAGTTATATTACTAGTTTAATAAAGATTTTTTTTTCATTTTTTTTTAAGAAAATGTCCAATGTGATTTGTGGCTCTTGAGGCCTCAATCCACCTAACTCCAGGCAGGCTCACTGTCTGCTGAGACTCCAAACCCAAGGGGCTGTTTCCCCTTTTGTTTGTCTTTGTAGCCTGTTATCTGGACAGAAAACCACTATTTTGGGATTCCTGGGAATGTTGGCATGCCTCTTAACTCCCTCCCCCCAGATTTGAGGTAGGAGCCCTGTTCTGACTTTATATCATACTTCATTTGCAGACACAGCAAGTCTAGCTTCCTGGATGGATTACCCATTGGATACTTGGATACTCAAACCGCAGGAAGAACCATCCAACAGCTAGGGATGGTTAGGAAGACCCTTCTGGAAAATTGTGAAATGAGTAAAACTGTTTTTCTTATTCAGTCTCCCTTTTTTCTTTGTCTAACCTTTATTTCCCTGACTTCCAATTCTCAGGGCTCCCAACCCTTTACCCAACCTATCTCAAAGTAGATTGGTCCCTCACATTTGCTGCATCCTAATCCTGACCTCTACTGCAAGGGGTGAGTGGGATGTATTAAAGGTTCATAGTTATTCTGGCACAGGAAAGGAAAGTACAAAGAGGATAAGTTACCAACAATGGACACACTGCACCTTTGGGTCATGAGATCCAGGTAGGAGATGCTGAATTCCTCTCTGCAGCACCAACTCTCACACTTCCTGACAACAGCCACATAACCTAATCATTAGAAACCTCTAGAGAAGCCATGCAGGGGGTGGGGAGGAAGAGACCCACCACAAACTCTGTATTAGCAACAACATGTACATGCATACCCCCCCCCCACACAATTGCCTTGCCTTGAAGAAGAGCCCCCAAAGCTGAGGAAGAGCCGGGAGAGAAGAGGTGATCTGGAGTTAAGGTTCTGCTTGACAAAAGCATTAGAGTCATGAGTCATGCCATGTTCCTTCAAGCACATAGACATTTATTGATGCCCACTTATACACCTGGTGCTGCACCAAGAACTACATATATTATCCCATTATAAGCTTTCCAACACAGCATGGTAGACAATGTCTATATAATTTATAGATATGGAAACCAAGACTCAGACATACTAAGTCATTTTCCCATAGTTGCAAAACCTGTATCTACATAAGCCCTTGGAGGGCTTCCAGTCAGTAAACAGACAACTGGGAAATCCTGGGACATCCATCCTTGTAACCATGTGAAGAGTGCAGGCAGGTACTTCCAGAGTCCCCAAGTGAGATCCAACCAGGATACATTATTTGCCTAAAGCAATTAGCTAGTTAGTGGCAGAGCTAGGGTTAAAACCTTCCATTCCCTAGGCCAATACTCTTTTAGTTGTTTAATTTTAGGAGACAGTACCTTTAGAAGGAATAAAGAAACAAAAACATCAATTAGAAAAGGGAAAGCTGAGAACCTTAGGCAGCCCCTTGGTCTAAAAGTTGTGCACTCCATTTTAACTACCTTGTTTTTTATTATCTTTGTTTTTGTTTTGGTCTATTTGAGACAGGGTCTCCCTGTAGCCCGAGCTGGCCTGGAACTCATGAGGTAGACCAGGCTGGCCTTGAACTCATAGAGATCCGCCTGCCTCTGCCTCCCTAGTGCTGGGATTAAAGGCATGTGCTATCATGCCCAGTTTAACTGCCTAGTTTTTACAGTTGCACTCTAGGACTAGAAAGATTTTAACCATGACAGAGTCCAGAAATGTCTAATGTTGGCTCTTGGAAAAGCAGACAAAAATCTGTAACACTGAAATCATTTAATTAGCAACCCTGAAGAACAAGAATAATTAACACAAAGGTGCAGATAAGATTTCCCCAAACCCAGCAATGTATGCTCACTCTATCTCCTCCCAAGACTGATCATGGATGGGGGAAGGTAGGCAAGGTGGCGTTTTAATACATTGGCCAGAGTATACTCTAGCTGTCTGAATTTAAAGAGGAAAATACATTCTCTGTGCTTTGGTACCCTCGCTTGTAAAATAGGAAGAGTCCACGCAGGGTGAGAGGATGGGGAGGCACCTCGGCGCCTGCTGCTGTACAGTTGCTTGTGATGGGGTGCTGCCAGATGGGATTCTGGTGATGCATAACACAACCCTGCATCACCCCTAGTCACAGAACTTGGGGAGCATGCAGTTTCTGATATGGTGGAGGGTTTTGTGGTTTTTTTTTTTTTTTTTGCCTTTTCACATGCACAAATATATAGCTACTATCTCCAAAGGGAAATCTACACAATCCTGAAAGATTTAATCCAGAGAAAAGGAAGGAACTACTTTAGGACTAAGCAGCAGTCGAAAGATAAAACTGACTATCCAGAAGTATAGGCAGGCACAGGTACCATGGTCTCTCTGTACCAGTGGAGGACTGGCTCTGGGACTGCTCACAGATACCAAAGTCCACAGATGCTTGGGAACTTCATATAAATAAGAATAATGTTTGTATGGAACTCAAACACTCCCTCCTATATGCTTTAAGCCATCTCTCCATTACTTACAATGCCTCATAAAATATGAGCACTATATAAATAATTATACCATATTGTTAGGGAATCCTAAGAAAAAAATCTGCACAAACATTTCTTTCCAAATATTCCAGATCTGTGGTTGGTTGAATCAGAGGATGTGAAACCTTGGGATATGAAGTGACGGTCTTAGGTGCTATAACTCAACACTTTTGTTCAGGGTACATGTGACTTTTGGGTCATTGCTGTAAGTATGGCAGGGGATCCTTGATGGAGTCATTCTTGGTCCAGACAATGCTTGTTTCTGGCCACCAAGTGACCAGAGCCTGAAGGGCACCCTAGAGGTCACCAATACCACCAAGGAAGGTGGTTGTTCAGTTAGCAAAAGACTCTTGACTTTTAGAGTAACTATAGTCATCAGGTATCTAAATCATATGTCTATTACCCTGTAAGCTTAAATGGCCTGGAAGTCAAGTGGATTTCAGCAGATCAGGAAGATGGACTGAGACTAATTAAACCAGTTTGGGTCAATCTGTTGACTGGTAGCAAAATTCTAAACACAACAACTCACAGAGGGCTGGCCACCAAGTGACCAGAGCCTAAAGGTCACCCTAGATGTCAGGGGGTGTTTGTGTGTGAATGGAAGAAATAAAGGTCAAATACAATTGGGAGGGATATGGGTTCTTCAGTGGAGCTTGTGAGGCAGCTGTACAAGAACTGTCTAGTGGGAGAAACACCAGCTTCAGGTCCCAGAGATGAGCAAGATTCATTGGCCTCCACTCTTGGCAGTTCATTGCTTCATAGATGAAATCAGAGCAGGACCAAAGCCTCTGGTTCTTTGTCTTGACTGCTCCCTGGAATCATCAGAGGAGTCTTAAAAATGATGCTGGAGTTCCATACCTAGAGATTCTGACTTTATAGGTCTTAGATGCAAATAGAGCATCAGAGTATCGCGAGTTGTACTGCTCCTTGTGTAGTTCTCATGCAAGTCAGGGCTAAGGACCATTACTCCAAGCTGTCAGTTTTTAAAGGGTGTGTGTGTGTGTGTATGTGTGTAATCTAGAGTTAAGTTTGTCTTTGATGAGGCAAACAATTACCTTTTTATTTATTATTTTTTTGGTTTTCTTCTTTTTTTTTTTTGAGACAGGGTCTCCCTGTAGCCCCAGCTGTCCTGGAACTCACTATGTAGACCAGGCTGGCCTTGAACTCCCAG
>NW_008359442.1:11915281-11934975 GCF_000622305.1 Nannospalax galili
TTTTTTTTTTGAGACAGGGTCTCCCTGTAGCCCCAGCTGTCTTGTAACTCACTATGTAGACCTGGCCTTGAATTCACAGAGATCCACCTGCCTCTGCCTCCCGAGTGCTGGGATGAAATGTGTATGCCACCATGCTGGGCCAATTACCTTTTTCTTAAACATGTAGAGAGAAAAGAAAACAGGCACTGGAATAAGGTGCTTTTCTTAAATGATTCCATTTGTTCCTCATTTACACTGGGACAGTGAACAGTGGTTCTCAGTTTTAGCTTGTATCAGAATCACCTGGAGGGATTACTGACACAGACTTCTGGGCCTATCATCGTATTTTATGGGGGCCCTGAAGTCCAGGTATATGTCTGAGACTTAACCATACCCTTCCCCCCTACCGTGCATGGTGTCTCTAGCAAATAAGAAGTCAGTCTTGTAAGCCAAGCGGCTACTTATCTAGGGACTGATGGGGCTATCACTGTACCAGATGCTGTATCTATAGAAAGAAAAGGTCAAAATAATGACAGAGATTTGCATTAGATGCCACACAGAAGGTGGCTACCCTTTACAATAGTCACTTCAGGAGAAGACTAGAACCTTTTCCAGGAAGGAGGCCACTGCTCTAAGTATTTTGGAAGATCATTTTTTAATTAATTTCAGAGCCACACAAGAATATCAGTTGCAACACTTAATAGTATACACATCATTTTAAACTCCAGACTATCTTGTCCAACTTATCCACCCTTCTTAATCATCAGACAGGGCTGTGGAAAGCTCATAGTTCTTGGAAATAATAAAATGTGCTTTCAACTGATAAGGTTTTGACACAACTAGAGACAGAAAAGAACAAGGCAACACAAAAAGAATTTCTCTGAGGGTCATTCTAAAGGGTGGCAAGAATATTTCCATTGAGGCGATGTTCTGGTGGCCACTTTCTGGCAACATTCTGGTATTTGTCAAAGGTAGTAGTGGTCAGTTAGAGGCATGTATTACACAGGGAAGGAAAAACTGCCAGTGTGCTATCCAGTCAAAATAGAAGACACTAAGCTACAAACCTAGGAGGAACTACACCTGGACACCAGGATCTAGTGAGGTACTGGTACACTTCGACACACACCTTTTATAAAGTGAATGCTCTCTGTTCTGGTAGAGAAGACTAACAATGCACATCAAACATTCTAAAGGTGGGGACAAAAGGGAGCAGAAACATGACTGCTGGATTGGCTCAAATGTTTTCACCTGCCCTGTTCTCTGAAGGAAAAGTTCTGGCCAGTATCTCTCAGCCCAACCTCCCTTTATTGGGGGACCCAGCTGCCTGACCCTCTCTGAGGGTCAGTGTCCCTGGAGCAGCAGGCCTGGACTGCATTCAGAGCTGACAGTAATGTCTGGGGCTCACCCTGCTTGGCCCTCTCTCTAATGGTCAATTCTGCACAGGGGCTGACTGGAGATGCTTATCGGCTGGCCTCCCCCTGCCCCAGGCAGCCTTCGAGAAGACAACAGGAGATTCAATTACTGAACCGCCCATCTGGGGCTCCAGATACCCAGCGCTTTACATCATCTGAGGACATGTGGAGCCCTCAGTCCTGCTGAGAAAGCTGGGAGTGAACAGGAGTAGCCACTGTCCCTGGGCTAGCCTGATTCCAGTAAGTGCTCTGGTCTGAATTTTATGTCTCTCCAAAGTTCATGTTGAAATCCTTACCCCCAACATGAGGGTGGAGCCCTCAGGAATGGAATTAATATCCTCGTGAAACAGACCCAAGAAGGATGCCTCGGCCCTTCCATTGCATAGCCACATAGAAGGTGCCATTCTGTGAAGCAGAAAGCGGATCCTCATCAGACACTGAATCTACTTGTGCCTTGATCTTGGCTGCTCAGTCTCCAGGACTGTGAGCAATAAATCAGCTGTTTAAAAGTACCCAGCCTAAAACAGTAGGTTGCTACAGTGAACAATACTACTTTACATTGGAATCATGTGATGGCTTATAAAGCACTTCATACTGAATCTACAAATTAGTAAATCTCACAGAGCAGGACAGAAGGAATAGCTTTCCCTTACAGAGATGAGGAGAGCTGAGGCTTAGAAAGGTCATAATGGGAATACATGGAAACGCCTCAGATATATTTTCTTTTTAAAATACTTTATTATTTTTTATTGTGTGTCTGAGTATATTGCCTGCATGTATGTAAGTACACTTGTGTCGTGCAATCCCTGCAGAGGTTAGAAGAGGGCATAGGATTCCCCTGGTACCGGAGTTATGGATGGTTGCCAGCCACCATGTGTGGGTGTTGGGAATCAAACCCAGGTCCTCTGAAAGAGCAGCCAGTACTCTTAACTATTGAGTCATCTTTCCAGCCCCCTCAGATATATTTTCAAAGACACATGAACAGAAAGCCTGCAGACAACCAACAAGGCATGTGACACAAGTGGAAACAGACCTTCCTTATAGTCTTTTGTAAGCTACAGGTAAGGTCAATGCATGCTTGGTATAGGTAACTTAGAAAATACACAAACATTTACAAAAAAAGATCTCATTGGGTTTGTGGAATTTTCACCTTGACCTGTTTACTCATCATGTCACATTATTCAGAATTCTTTCCAAAATATTCCTAACAGGGTTGGGCCTGGTGGAGCACGTCTTTAATTCCAGCAGTCAGGAGGCAGAGGCAGGTGAATCTCCATCAGATCAAGTCCAGCCTGATCTACAGAGTGCGTTCAAGGCCAGCTGGGGCCACAGGAAGATTCTATCTCAAAAAAACCAAAAAGCAAAAAAATATTCCTAACAGCCAGCAACAACATACTGTATGAACAGATCTCAAGGCATTGTACTGCTCCCTTATTGTCTGTCACTCGGAATTTCTAACTTTTAGTTATTGTAAAGAATACATGATGAGTTGCAATGTACCACATACTGCTTTGTAGTTTATTCCTTATAATAAAAATGACATGTATCTACCTTCCTGCCAGCTCTCCATAGCCAACTCACAGTTGAGCAGACAGAAATGGCAACCCCAGGACCCTCCGTTCCTGAGTGCTGAGCCCATGAAGAGGGTTGTAGAGGAAGACAGCAAAGGGAAAGAAACCAACCATGCACACTCTCCCTTGGGCCTGGGATCATCCTGCTTCCCCTCCCTAGGCACAAATTTTCTCAGGCTTCCTCTTTTCCGTACTTAGATCCAGGTTTAGACATCTGAACAGACAACCGATTGCACTGAAATTAGAGGCTGCCTTTGACTCTAATGCAGACCTGAGTAGATGGCCATCCTTTTGGTCACTAAGTCCTTGTCCCTAAATGTAAAACTAGTGTTCTTTCTGTCTTCCCTGTCCCCACACTTAATGCAGTGAGGTCTGGAGAAGACTTGTAGGGCTTCATCCATAAAAGGACAGAAATCAAGTGGTAGTGGGGCATTTGCCTGACTGTCCACTGCTCCCTGTGGCTGCTGATGTCCAGTATTGCCTGACCGCCAACACTGTGCAGACTCCAGCTAAGGGACTAATTAGTCCCAGGAAGCTGAGATGCTGCTGTTGCTGCTGCTGCTACAAGGATCTAACAACCACAGGCAATACTTTCCACTTAATAAAGAACATTCGTCTTACTGCTTCTGGCTCAGTCCTACAATAGTCTCATGAAGTGGGTATGGCCTCAGGCTACATGGCATGAGGAAGTAGTCCCTATAGAAGTATGTCAGTGTATGCTCAGCACCCATCCAGTGACGGAGCTAGCACTCACATCTGTGTCACTGAACCCCACATGCAGCACCCTGGTTTGTAATTGGGCACTCCTCCCCAAATGCCAATAAGCAGGCCCCTCTTGTAGTTCAGAAGGCTTTGCTGAGCTGGGCACTGGAGGGTACATCCCTCTAAAGATACTGAATTTGATGGGTCATTGGAAATATACCCTCTTGATCTAGGGAGCAGCAAAGGGGCACGTCTGGATTACCCCTTGCTCTGGGTCAGTCTTTCAAGGGACAGACTTGTGCTGGAGGGAGTTTTCCTTTGCTTGGAGATATATGTACAAAGTCAAAAAGAGACAATGGGTAAAAAACAGAAGGAAGGAAGAAAGGAAGGAAGGAGAGAGGAAGAAAGAAAAGAAAAAGTGGGTGGAGATGGAAAGGAAAGGGGGAGGGAGGTAAGGACAGAGCTTACTGTGCTTTTCAGGTGTGTGGATGTCACTGGTACACACTTCTTCCTCATTGGACTTTCAGGTCACTTCCCCACACTCCAGCTGTGGCCAGATGGGAGCTATGTTTTTTCCTTGGGGTTTCTGCTTACTTGAAGCCTTCTTCTTTTGGATCCCATAAGCACCCAACAGCACAATCTGTGGTTTGTCTCAAACAACACTGCACGTGCAGTTTGTTCCTCCAACACTGCTTTCAGCTAAGAAACTTGACAACAAATTGTACAGCAGAAGAAAAAAAAGTGCCGTGTGTGTAGAATGGCTTCCCTGGCATGATGCAGTGCAGAGCAGCTGACCAGCTTCCAACATCCCTTAACATTTAGCTCCCACTGCTGCCCCACCCCATGGCCTTCCAGAACATCCCCTCTTCACTGTCTTAGCCTATCTATGGCGTGCTCCCCTCTTCACCTCCACAAGTCTGTTTTCTCCAGGAAGGCCCTGCCTGTCCTGACCTTTTCACGTCTTGCTCCAAAGATTACACGCTACACAGTCAGCCCCGAGCCCTGTGCTGCTCTCCCTTTATTTCACCCCACGTTCTGGGATGGGCCCCCACCCTTGGTTCTCTCAGCACCCTCTAAAGCACAGGTACTACTAAATAGACCAAAAACCCGCATCAGTGATCTCTGTTGTATAAATTCCTCAAAGTTGTTCACTGTTCTAAATCTTTCCTGAGAATTTTAATCCAGGACTTAATTAGAATGAGAAGTTTCCATCTGGGAATAGTCACTGGTACAGCAACACTTGAAGGCAAAGTGTGTATATGTGTATGTGTATACACGTGTATGTGTATGTGTATATATACATGTATATGACCGATCAACTCAGAATAAAATCTGGGTCTTGAACTAGAGATGCCAACAGGGGCTTGTGGAGTCATATAGACTAGCACTTCTCAACACATAGCGCACACAGAACCTTGGAGATCTTCTGGACTTTTTGGTTCAGAGGTCTAGGCAGGGCTGGAGGTTCTGCATTTCTGGCACCACCCTAGTTGATACTGCTGGTCTATGACCTCACACACTTTAAGGAGAAAGAGTCCCAGAGATCCATGAGATCTTGAGACCAAAGGCACCATGGAGATATCATCTGGCAGCATTAATGCAACCTATATGCCGTCCTTGGTCAAAGGCATTTAAAATCTAACAGAGCAAACCTCCTCTGCTTGGAGGAATCATGTTCACATCATACATTTATTTTTGGGTATGTATGTTGGGGGGAAAATCTGTGTACATGTGTGGGTGTCTTCAGAGAACAGAAGAGGGCATCAGCTCCCCTTAAGCTGGAGTTGCAGGTGTTTGGAGTCACCTAATGTGGGTGCTGAGACCCAAACTCAGGTCCTCTGGAAGAGCAGGATGCATTCTTAACTTCTAAAACCATCTTTCCAACCCCATTCTATACAATTCTTCATGAGACGTCACTAAGCACCCTTTGATGTCACTCTCCTTCAGGTCTTCCCCGTCTCTAGAGTCTCATTTCCTATTTCTTAAAAGTCCACAGCTTACTTCCCCCAGAAGCACCCTTGGCCCCAGCTTCCTTCTGGCACTCCCTGCCCACATTATTCCCTGGCTCTTATTAAATGATGCTCCCTGTATTTCTGGGGGTTTTTTGTGCAAAGTCCTGCTGCTATATGAACTGTGGAGGCAGAGACATACCATCTTCTACTTATGAGTGTTCTCCACAGGCCCTTGGTCCTGGGCAAACTGGGTAAATATCTGCTAACTGATGTAAGGGTAATTCAAGTGTGCCCTTTACTAGTCTCCTCTCCATCTCCCAGAGGAAAGAGAAAGTGATCCCAGCTGCCTTGGCCTCCAGCCCCAGCCCCCCTGCCCCACTCCCTCCTCTTTCCCAGGAAACTGCAGCTGGCCAGCTTGGGTTTTAGTTTGCTCTCGTCCCTTCAGTGAAGAGTTAAAGCATTGGGAAGGCTGCTTCCCACTTGGAAATCTCCATTTCCTCCTGTAGCCTGAACAAGAGAACTCTATGGACAGAGGCTTAGCCAGCCAACTGCACAGGGAGTGAACTCACTCTGAATGGGACTGTTCTAAGGCCGCCAAGTCAAGTCATTAAGATGCCAGCCCTGAGGTGCAGCCCCCAGCATCACCTCTGGATAGCCAAATCCTCAAGCCCAGTGTCAGCAGGGGATGAATGGTAAGCACAGAGCCAGTGAAAGCAAGCTCTTTCATGAGCAGGCATGGAGGACCTCATCTCTTTCTAGGGCAGGGGTGGGATGCTGCAAAGGCCCAAAAGTAGAAGTCGCCCCCTCTTCTTGTCTTATCTTCACTATGAAACTAAAATTAACCCTCTGATTTTCATGAGTTGCCAAAAACTGAGTGCTCCTCAAAAGGTAACCAGAGGGGTGGAGGAGGTAATAATAACATTAGAGAAAATATGCCCAATGCCAAAAATTATCACTGTGTCATGAGAAAACAGAGCTGGGCTGCCTCTGGGGCCAGCACTGTGTATATGCAGGAAGGAGGGGGCAGAAATTCTCCTGGAAGTGTCAGTGTCAGGCACTTGAGTGAAGAAGAAAATGATGAGAAGGAGGAAGAGGAAGAGGAGGAAGAGGAGGAAGAGGGGGAGGAAGAGGAGGAAGAGGAGGAGGAAGAGGAGGAAGAGGAAGAGGAGGAAGAGGAAGAGGAGGAAGAGGAAAAGGAAGAGGAGCCACCCTAACTGGAATGGATGGTTGTCAGAGAAAGTTCTTCTCAAGCACATAATATGATGTTAAAGGCCAAGCCTCTCTTAACTTCAGACATTTTAATTTTAAATAAAATAATATTTGTTTGGTCTTTTAATCAGGACTGATGCTTGGTTACATGCTAAGGTGAACTACCCTTGAATCTACCCTACTAATCCAATTTAATGCCAGAACTTCTAACACATTAAGTATTTCAAAACAAGTGAAGAAGAGAGAGGAAAATGGCAGGATCTCTGATTCTCCTGCCCCCATTGCATAACCACTTCTCCCTGCCCTATTAAAAACATTAAAAGGGGTTGGGGATGTAGCTGAATTGGTAGAGTGCTTGCCTACTATGCAAGAAGCCTTGGGCTGGATCCCTAGCACTGCATAAGCTAGGATGGCAGGGCATATCTTCAAGCCCAGTACTCAGGAGGTGGAGGCAGGAGGATAAGGAGGTTCAAGGTCATCCTCAACTATATAGCAAGCTCGAGGCTAGTCTGGGCTACATGAGACCCTATTTTTTTTTTTTTTAAGGGAAACTGGCCGGGCATGGTGGTGCACACCTTTAATCCCAGCACTCAGGAGGCAGAGGCAGGCGGACCTCTGTGAGTTCAAATCCAGCCTGGCCTACATAGTGAATTCCAGGACAGCTGGGGCTACAGGGAGACCCTGTCTCAAAAAGAACAACAACAACAACAAAAAAGGAAAATTAGCTAGTTGAGAATCTCTCCAATTCTATTATGAAGAACACTGATTTGTGATCTGTTTTACATGGTCACATGTCTGGCATTTTGGAATCTGAGTCACAACCATAGTGCAAACACTTGTTTTCTCTCAACTTTGTCCTTTCTTGCTCTGATGAGATTCGAATATCTGTGCATATTTAGGAGGCTTTACTCCATTCTTTTTCAAAGCAGTCATCCAAAGCCACAGCCGATGCTGAAATGAGGGTCGTGCCCTCAAACGGTGACACTGAGAAACCTGGGAAATCAGGTTGTGTTTTCTCCTAGCAATAGCTCATTCCCTCTACTCATTCCACAAGTATGATTCCCTCTTCACGTGCTAAGTCTTTGAGCAACAGAATGACACATGGGACATCTCCAATGGCAGGGAACTTGGAGAGAAGCGAGCCATTAAATCATGGAGGACTGGCTTACTCCTCAGTCAACACCAAAGGAGCTTGAGAGGAGAAAGTCCACAAGGCTGGTAAAGGCCAGGCTGGCAGAGCGCTGTGCTGGAGGGCAGACTTGGAGGAGGAGCAAAGCAGTAAGTCAGAGCAGGGACAGCACACCGGCCAGTAGGTACACTGTGGCAAGGACAGAGACTGGGTGGTGATCAGAGGCCACCTTGACGGGTAGCACAGGAGCCAGCCACAGACCCATTCATCCTGTTGGCCATGTTTTGCCACACTAGGCAGCAAGTATGAGAATCTTTCACTTTTGGCACCAAAGCCAGAGAAAATGAATCCTTTTGTTAGAAGTTCTAAATACGGGAGTAACCTCTGGACTGCCACAGGCTGGAGTCCAGCTCAGTCCACAGTACCTTGGCAAGGCATTCTTGCTGAAGAGCAAGTCACAAATGTTACCCATGGGATGGAAAACAAACTTTACCCAGAACGCGCCCCTCTCTGGGCTCTAGTGGTGTTTTGTTTATTTCCATAGAAGTTAGCCCTTCTTCTAGCTGTGTCCCTTTGCCCCTCGCCTCTTTACCATGGATCAAGAAGAACTGTAATTCCAGTCAGACCTCAGGGAGAAAACCAGCTCAGGAGCCTAAAGCCCTTTTCCCCAAGTCATTCCCATTGTTCCATTTCCCTCATTTAAACAAGAAGTGGCTTGCTACTGTCCTCATGAGGGGCACATTCAGCAAGCTCTTTCAGGTCTCCTAGACCCAGCCTTCATCTCTAGATTTGGATCCCTTCATCTGAGATCCAGTGCCTGTACTAGCCAGACCACAGTGCCTACCCAAGCACCACAACCTTCTGCCACCCAGCCAGGTCCCCAGTTCCTGGGCTCCACCTGAAATGCTTTCTTTCCCTTTGACCTTCCAAGCCCTCTGCTTTGAGGACCAACTGAGCCTGCTACCCTGTAGAGGTTCTCCCAGCCACTCTACCCAGCCCATGCAGGTGTCTCCTGGTCAGCCTTGGCCTCAGCATCATGAGACTTGATTGTGCCACTAAACTGTGGGGTAATGGCCCCTTTGTTATTCCTTATCTTGAAGTTCTCCTTTGAGGGCACAGACAAAATGGCAAGATTATGGATCATAATATTTCCTCCTTACAACAGCAGCACCAGGTAGTTCTTTCAGATATGGTATGGTTGGTTGGGGTAGAGATAACACCAGCAATGGTCCCCTAGCCCTGGGAGCAGTATGGCAGTTTTGGTGCTTTCTGGCAGAAAAATGGATTACTAATGAGTAATGATTGGCAGTACTCATGACCAGGCTATTGAACACTGTTCACTGTCCCCAGGGAACTGATCCACTAATCCTAAGGATGTTTTCATGTAGACATGGTTGCTCTGTCTGACGTCCACATTCCAGGTGTGTTCAGTGAGCTAGCAGCCAGTCAGCACTCATTAGCATAAGTGAACATGCCCAGACAGGGGCAGCTCTCTTTCCTATACCCACTTCCCTAAGAACCTGGGGAAGTTTCTGCCTGGATCCCAACTCCTCACCATAACAGAACAATCTATCACTCAACACACCTATTGCCCAGAGCCTTTACGTCACATGTGTAGGTGCCTTTCTTGAAGTCATTTCTGGCAGGGAGGATGCTTAGGGCTTGGCCAGAGTCCCACCCCTTTGGTGTTATAACATGGAGATGAGAAAATAGGACAAACCACACCCCCCCAAACTACTAAACACAGAGACTCTTTAGAAATAACACTGAAACAAACACATATAAAACCCAGTGATCACCTTAAAAATCAAAACCAATAAATGGATTTAAAGAATAGCCAACACTTTGAAATAAACTCTCTCCATTAGCCCAAACTTCCTTTTAAAAATATGCATACACACACATGCCCAGTCTTCAGTTCACACCAGACCTGGACACACACACACACCCCTCCCTCCTCCCCAGGAGGCGTTAACAGAGCCACCAGACCTGGACGGACATGGACACACACCACGGACACGGACACGGACACGGACACACACACACACACACACACACACACACACACACACACCCCTCCCTCCTCCCCAGGAGGCGTTAACAGAGCCACCAGACCTGGACGGACATGGACACACACCCCGGACACGGACACACACACACACACACACACACACACACACACACATCCCTCCCCCCTCCCCAGGAGGAGTTAACAGAGCCCAGCTGCTTCTCTTATCTGCTAATAGCAAATCTCTGCTACTGAGGTTGTCAGTGATCTCTGCAAATCATTATTAGAGATAATGTCATTTTTACATTATTATCCAGCCCAGCAGTCAAAAAGAAAACAAGTCGATATTATTTCTGTGCAACCCTGTTGTGCCTATTAATGCTGACAGGTGACAGGGAACTGGTTTCTCAGGGGATCCTGGTGTAAAGCTTGGCACTTCACCCCATCCCCTGGCCAAGCAGGCTGAGCACCCAGCACCTCCTTCCAGAGGTTTGAAAGCAGAGGCAGGTTTCTAGACTTGGGCTGCTTGTTGCCCTCACTGCTCAGAAAGGGATGGGGGTGACCCAGTGGCTGGATGCCTGCATGCTCAACTCTGGCTGGCAGATAAACAGTTGTATAACATCCAGGAAGGAGTTTAGGAGTTCAGCTAATTCTACTGTGTGGGAAGCAGCAATTCACATGTGAGTCAGCAATACAGAAAGACTGTAAAACCACACAGAATCTATAGTCTCTGGGGGCAGTGCTGTGTTCCATCAAACCATTTAGAAAATGATCCTGAGCATAGGGAGACTTGAGTGGAGGGCTGTGTGGCCCAAGGCACTTGCCTGAATTGTCACTGAGCTGTCTGGGACATAAGACCTGCTGCTAATGGGTGAAAGGAAGATATCTACGTCTCTGAACCACCACCTAGCGAATGCTCTTTTCTGGTCTCTTGCTTGCTTCCCATAATTGTTTTTTAAATGTTAGATGCAACTTTGCTTTCATTGGAATGACATCTAATGACCACTGGGATTCTGAAAAGCACATTGTCCTTTCCCCATGGTGGTCTGCCAAATCTAACAGCTCTGTCTTTGCTGCCTAGAAGAAAGTTCTGAAGCAACCAGTTATAAAAACAATCATCCTTTGGGGCTGGAGAGACTGCTCGGTGGTTAAGAGCACTGGCTGCTCTTGCAGGTTTGGTTCCCAGCACCCACATGGCAGGTAACAGCCATTCTTAATTCCAGTTCCAGGGGATCCAATGCCTTCTTCTGACTTCCTTAGGCATTGCATGACATGGGTGCAATTACAAACATGCAGGCAAAACACTCACACGCAAAATAAAAATAAATCAAAAATTAAAAAAAAAAATCCTTGGGCCAGTAAGGTGGCTCAGCCAGGAAAGGCACTTGTTGCCAAGTCCAATGGTTTGAGTAAGTCCAATGGTTTGAATTTGATCCCTGAGACACACATAGTGGAAGGTGAAAACTGACTCATACACACACACACACACACACACACACACACACAAATAAATAAATAAATAAATAAATGTAGTTTTAAAAATTAAAAGCAGAAAATCATTACCCTTACTTTAAAATCAAAAAGATAAAAACAAATGTGCCTTTGCATTGTTGTGATTTTGTAAGGTAAGAGGCTCTTTGGAATTTAAATCCCACCAGGTATTTGTAATTGGTGAGCTTTAGCTTCCATTACTGAGTATCTATAAGTGCCTCCTTGCTAGGTGATGGGTAACACGGGCCCTGCCCTCAAGAGGCTGAAAGCCTAGTGAAGAAGCCAGACAAGCAGACTAGGCCAAGGGATATGGGTACATACAGGCCAAGGCCTCCTGGGCCTGGGGGCTTGAACTTACTTCAACCTAGGGCAAGTTACTTTAGCCTTCTAAACCTCAGTGTCCTATAAAGCAATTACACTACAGGGCTCTGCTTCACTGAGCTTTTGAGAAGAAGAAATGATATACACATGTCACATGCTTCGAGCTATGCCTAGTGCCTACCAAGCACTTAAAGGTATGGAAGCTTCTGCTACCATCACTGGAGAAGTCAGTACCAAGCATTTTGGGGGAAAGGGGACAGCATAACCCTGGGGAGGGAGAGAGGAAGTTGCTGGAGGGCTCTCTTGCTTGAGCTTCAAAGGACAAACAAGAGTCAGCCAGGGCAAAGAAGTTGCAAGGGAGCCCCCCAAAACATAGGGCAGAATCAGGCCTGCAGAAGCTCGGGCTGTAGGAGTCCACACCTCAATTAGTCAGTTGGCATCCAGGATGGTGACTGGGACAGTCCCTCCTGAGGTGTCCTAAGGTGCCCTCAGCAGGGAGCAGACTGGTTCACTGAGCCACAGGCGACCCTATTGTGGCATTTCTTCTGGTTTTGCATTCCTTGTACTTTGACAATGAGATGATTGTGTGGATATTACAAGAGGAGATTATCTCCGTGGGCACTGAGCCCGTTTTTAGTGCAAAGACCTGGCCTTACCAGCACCAAAATTTCTGAGGTCACAGCTAAGTTGCCAATTCTAGAGAACCTGTGGCACAGCTCAGAGCCCCCAGAGAAACTGCTCTTTGCAGGATGGCTCACTGTTAAAGAAGGCTATGCTAAACAGGCGCTGGGCAGAAGGTGGGCTGTGCATGCATGGGATCATTTCCATTTAGGGAAGAACATCTCCATGTGCTGAGCTTTGTGTGCAAGGACCAAGGGAAGGAAAAAGGCAGCCTGTGACATGAAGCAATAAATTCAGATCCCCAAAGGTCATCCACATTTTGTAAAGTCTTTGATCCTAGATCTCAAGAAGAACAGGGGCCTGGAGATGCTCAGGGCCTCCTGAGGACAGGGACATGATACAGGGCCCATTTGATTCAGTCATGATTAAAAACATTAAAATACAACCCTAGATGAAAAATGTCAAGAAAAGGGAAAAAGATTACTGATACAGGGCATACATGTTTGGGGACCTCAGAATTTGTCATAGTTATAGTTATACATTCCTAGGTGGATTTAAGCCATTCTGTGAATGATACATGTCAATGGCTGCAGGTGAGTTTCTGCCTATGAGGGTATAGCTGGGGAAAATCAAATGTGTAATATTTCATAGAGGCAGGCAGAGGTGACCCAGACTGCAATTACGTCTTTCAGAAATGGTTTTGTTTGTTGTTTATCATGCAGAGAACAGCACAGGGCAATGAAGAGGCCAGGCCTCCAGGAAAGCCAGCTTGTCTCGGTGGGGCACATCCTCAGTCTTACTACCTTTTAGCTGCCAACTTTTCCTTGAGCATAATCTTGCTACTTTCTAGATCTTTCTCCATCTCAGATTCTTCAGAGGGACCATCAGAGAAGGTGCTGAGCCCTTGAAAAGAAAAACATTCTAGAAACAGGGCCTCCTACCCTATTGTTGCCTAGCACCTAGGTAATAAGCCCTAAACTTGGGTTAGTAACCAATTCTAGGTCTCTACTTTCAGACATGGTCTAATTGTCCAGAAAGGATTTCTGGAACTGTCCTTATTAAGGAAAAGAAATGTAATGAATAACCCAACTTTAAAAACCCAGGAAGCCCTAACACTCTATCAAGTTCCTAAGACTTTTTCTTTCTTCCATAATCCTTGGCTGAGTTCAAAGGTGAGCACTTTCCCAGAGGCTGATTAAGATAATGTTTATTTCGTGCATTTGGAGGTTGCTTATTTGAAAGAAAATATCTTTTTTTTATGAACAAAGAAGGGGAGGGATAGTAAGGAGACAAGGGTGACATTGGGAAGAAGTGCTCAAGACCTCCTGGAAGGCGATGTGTTCTAGAAAGAGTTGCAGCAGATCACTGTCCCCTTTGGCACCTGCCTGGCTCTACCCGTTCTGCTTACAGTTGTGGGCCCCTGTGTGAAGGGGTGTTTCCATGGCAAGTATGTCCTTGTGCCTTCATAGAAGGTACTATGTGTTATGTCTCACCAGGATTTCTGGGGTCTGTTCTAGGAAGGAAATTCAGCAGAAAGCTGTGATCTGCTGATCTGAAGCCAGAATGTCATGATCTGCCCTATATCAAGCCAGGCCATCGCTGACTGCTTAGGCAATGAGTGGGAATTCTCAGTGACTGGGTGAGGCCAGATATTTCATGCAGCTCATCTGTCATGTCCATCTCATTTCCTCCTCCAGAATAAAGCACCGGATCTAAATGCACCTGCTACCTGCCAAGCATGGTGAGCAGTGAGTAGTTTCGAGGGGAATGGTGTGAAGATGGGGAAGGCCTTGACCTTCACTCAGCTTTTTCTCAGCATGGCCTCTACTTACTCTTCAAGGCTTGCTCAAACTTCTAGCTCACACATTCCAATTTTCTAACTGAAGTGACCCCTCCTACTGTCTATACCACTCTTTTGGCCCTTAGGAGTTTCTGCTGGGTATTCTCTTGTTACTTGTGTCAGTCAATTTGCATATGAATTCCAAGGAACTATGGGGAGGCAGACCACACACACAAAAAAAATTCAAGGTTTTGGCCAAGTTTCCTCAAAATTTAAATGTAGACATGGTTGGGGAGGGAGTGTCTATGCCCCCACTAAGGTAGGAAAAGCTTAGGCAAGAGAAGAATTCACATTGGATAAAGTCAGCAGGGCTGGTCAGGAGGCACAAAGCCAAACTAAGCTCTTTTTCATGCTGTGGCCAGAAGGGTAGCGTCTGTGCACTGCCCTCTAGAGGCAGGGTCTATTAATGAGTGCAGAGTCTTTCCAAGTCATTCTCAAAAATGATTATTTTCTGCCTACTTTGAGTGCCAGATGCACTGTTCTATTGGAATGATCATCCAAGAATATATGGGAAACCAGCCTGGACCACTTTGTAGTTTCAACCTACACTATTGTTCTTATGAAGTTTGGTTCACCTAAATCTCTAATAGGTGGCTATTGTTTTTCTGCAGTTTAAATATTAATGCCAGTGTTTCAAATTTCAGAATTCTGGGATTTGACAAACAAGACTGTACTCCTGTCTAAAGCTTCGGTGATTCTAAATGTTGAATAGTTGCTGTCAAATATCCTGATTAGTCTACTCTAAACAATCTCATTCTAATTGTCTGATGACTCATGCCTCCAAGTTTTAAGTTTCTAATGTTTATGTAATTATTGAATATCCCCCGGTATTAGTTATTGACCTTTCCTTTTTAAAATTTTTTGGTCTTTTTGAGACAGGGTCTCCTTGTAGCCCCAGCTAGCCTGGAACTCACTAGGCAGACCAGGCTGGCCTTGAACTCACAAAGATCTGCCTGCCTCTGCCTCCTGAGTGCTGAGATTAAAGACATGTGCCACCATGCCTGGCTCTAGACTACAACTTCTTAAGGACAGGAACCTTTATTCTACCCTTTAATTTTGCATCACGTCCACTATAGTCTTAAAGCATACATCAGGCAACCTAATAGTTACTCAACTCAAGATACTCATGGAATCATAGCATTTTAGGATAAAGAAAATGTTAGTGTTTATTCAGACTAATGCCTTTCCTCTGTAGATGAGACCTGGAGATTGCAATCATAAATCCAACAATACTCCTGGTCTTGGAGCTATAACCAACTTTTATGAGGATTAAACCACTCCTCTGATTCAGGTATAATAGTGGCCCCCATGTTATAGTTACAGCGGGTTTAAGTTACTTTTCCAAGACTACACAGCTAAAGAGTAGATCCAGGACTTGAACCCAGATACTCTGTCTGTAACCTGAATGCCTAAAACCACTTTCTCCTGTGTCTCCTCTCCAGAAGGTCTAGAACCATTTCTCCCACTTCCGTATCGTGGCATTGACTATCTCTTGCCTTGTCTTACCCCTACCTTCCCTCCACGCCACTAGAACGTCTATAAGCAGGAAAAGGGATGTCTACTTTAATCTTCTGGTGTCTTTAGCTCAGTGCCTTCCTTATCCCTGGTGCTTAGTAAATAAAACTCCAATATGCTAGGCCAAGAAGGCAATCAATTTCTTCCTTCTCAGATGCTGTGCAGATCTTCTAATACTTGTTTTTCCCCCACAGAGGTGATAGGGATCTATCCAGAGTGCAAAGCCTTTGCCAAGACCTCTCCACCCTGGCCAAAAGTTGCCCAATTCTTGCACAACCATGAAGTCACATGGGAGGCTCATCCCCCAGGCAGGTGATCCAGCCACTCCTTTTTGCACCCATTCATGGTCTTTCACTGTGCAGAAGATGCATCTGGGCCCTCATACTTAAGTGAAGCCACTCTAGGAAGCCATAATTCTCTTGATATTAAACAGTTGGTACTGGAAGCTGAGAGGAAAAAGCAGTATCCTCACTCCCCCAGCTTCTCCAGGCACTAAGAGAGAGTCAACAACAATGACCAGATTCCACTGTTCCCCAAATCCACACAGGAGAGGAGACTGGGCTCTCCTCAAGGGGAGGAACCGGCCCAGTCTCAGCAGCATCCTTTCCATTTCATCTTGTTCATTACTCTTTTCTCAGATATCCAAAATAGCACCCATGATAGCCAGGCTGTCCCTAATGAAGAGTAATCCGTTTTCTCTGCAGGAAATCACCACTGTAGCTGGAGGAGATGATCTCTTTAGAATTTAAAAGGTATGCAGGGGCAGCTTTCACTAACCTTATATATAGTGAGTTTCTGTTTCTTCTACTTCGTGTTTCCTTGTTTTGGAAACAAAAAGCTTTAACATGAATTCTGAAAATCATCATGGCAATGTAATTTAGAGCTTTTTTGCTAAAATTTTCATCCACACATCAGCCATGGATGGACATAAAGCACAGTTGAAGTGAGGGTATATAGCTCAATGGGATTTTTCTGTATCTACTGGAAAGCATAGAAAAAATGGCTATGGACCTCATCCTCCAACACCTGCCTGACACCGCCAGCACTTAGGCCAGAGTTCTGTTTGGAGAGAGATGAAGAGGCTGACTAGTACCACACAACCTACCTCTACTAATCTGACTTGCCATGATTCTCAGCTGAACCTTGAGAAGGTCAGCACAGATGAGTCATGCCATCCTTCACCTGCCTACAGGACATTCTTAGACTAAGGCTATCAGGGCTTTTACCACAAAGGAAGCACACCCTTGATGCCTCTCCCAGTCCCTTGGCCCCAAGCAAACACCCACATCAGCAGAATTTCTGCTCTATGCTCCTCCTCCCATCTCCAATGGATAACAAAATAGCTTTCCCTCCAAAAGTAATGATCTAAAAAATTCATAGGACATTAATATTCGGATGTAATACAGTAATGGTTTCCACAACCCTTATTATCTAAGACTCTGATCTAAGCATCCAGAACCATTGCCCAGTAGAGAGCACTGGATTCTTAGGGGGGCTTCCTCACTGGGCTTCTAAGTAGAAAGGAAACTCTTCTAGAGATCTGACTAGGAAATTCCCCTGTTCCATCAGGAAAGGTCAGCCCACCCTGCACTATACCCTATTTCTTTCTTTTTCAAAATTAAAAGTGCTCTAGAACACACTTATGTATTAAACAATCTCCCTGTTCAAACCAACAATACAGCAAAAGCCTGTACCCAAGCTACATGGGGCAGAAGTAAGTTTGGGGACGCTGTGAGCCTTGGTCCAGCCCAATCCATTTGCAGTACAGAGCAGATATATTAACCAGTTTAGATCTCTCTTCTCTTGACATTTAACAAAACAGCTCTAAACTGAAGACTATGTTTGTCTTGTGAAGCCTTTTATGAGGTGTGGTCAGTTTCTCACTTATGTAACTGAGGATGATTCTGAATTTTATTTTAAGGGGTAGTGGGTATGGGTCAGTAGAAAAGGGCTTGCCTCATATATGTGAGGCCCTGGTTTTGATCCCCAGCATTGAAAAGAAGTTTTAGATACAAAATAAAATGCAATATGAAAAAATAGTGGCATCTGGGATTGCTCAAAGATGCCCATTTTTCATTCTAACTCACCTCAGTCTTATCCACCACAGGGCTTATCCACCACAACCAAAGTGGGGCAGCAATGGTCCTAACTGTGTCCTGCTTTGTTAAGGATAGCCCTGAACCAGTCTGTTTGCAGTCACCTTCCCTTACCTCCAACAAATACCTATGCTTTATCTTTTCGTAAATAAAATTTGCACTATCAGATAGTGAATATTTCTAATAATAAAGATTTATTGCTACATAATATTTATTATACACAGGCCTTGCTAACTGATGCAAGGAGCTCAACACACACACACACATACACACACACACACAATAACAATAACAAACATGATTTCTCTTATCCTGACCCCATGCTGAGGATCAAACTCAGAGCCTTGTGCATGCTAGGCAAATACTCTACCACTGAACTCCATCCCCTTAGCCCTCCCCTTGCTTTTAAACTGCTTATAAACAGTTTCTGAGACAAGCGATCACCCTGTATTCACACAGTCACAGACTAAATATTTGTTATTTTGGTGGTAATGAGGAGTAGACATTGTGTGGGCTGGCAAAAACATTTGAAAGATATGGTAGGTTATTTCAGAAGCCAGATGAATCACACCCACTGCATTTATTGGTCAGGAGATTTCTAATGTACACAAAACCCTTCTTTGCCTTCCATCTTCTCCTTGTGGAGAACACAGGCAACGGACCTTGAGATACAACAGTGGCAATAGCCAATGCAGCTCACAGCTTATTATTTCTTAAGAGCATACACAAGCTACAAATCTGCACATAACTTTGGGACCAAAACTGTTTTACAAATTCAAGGTGTTATCCCTTTGTTCAATCTTGTTTATTCCTCCTGTTTGTTGGTTGAAGATTTCATCATATGTGGACACAGTTGCTGCTGGTACCTACTATATTTACCTTTCTTACCAAGTATTTATTGAGCACTATTTTAATATCTGTCACTGTACTTAGTACCATCTAATGGAATTTTTAGAACATCAGAGATATGAGTCAAGAAAAAAATCTAGAAATTTTAAAACAAATCTCTTTAGTAGCTTCATCTACATTGTAAACATTTTAAGTACCCCATGTTGCCTGGGTACTGAATAAAGACTCTGGGCACAATCCATGTGGGCCTAGTACAATTTAGGAATGCCATGTACCTCACACTCCCAGGCTACCAACCTTTTCCCTCCCAGGCTGCCCAAACTGGAGCCTATGTAAGGTCTCTTTTTTTAGATTGTCGTTGGTGGATTTCTTGGTAATGTCTCCAGTGTAAGTTAACAGAGGGATAACGCACATTGACTCCACCAACAAGGAGAGGTGGCTGTAGACAGCAGGCTTCCAAGGCCACAGTTGGGCCATGATAGGTTAACGTCACCTATCCTTGAGGTGGTAGAGGAGGGATGCTCCAGCTCTGTGTTTCTGTCAATTCTGATATGATAGAAACAGCAGGTGCTTTGCAGCAGCCCACTCAGCTTCAAATCCAGGCTCTATCACCACAGTCTTTAAGATGTAAGTCATCTACATGATGTTATCAGAAAAAAAAAATGATGGGGAGATATGGGAGGAGTTGGAGGGGAGGGAGTGGACATGGATTTGATCAAAACACCTTATATGCATTATGAAATTCTCAATAAATTATATTTTTTTAAAAAGATGTGAGTCAGCTGGCCTCTCTGTATCTCACTCCCTATTTCATATTGTCTGTGTAAAGCACCAGTCCTGAGTGTGAGCTAGGCACTGGCAACATCAGCATCACCTGGGAACTTGCCGAAAAGGCAAATTTTCAAGTTCTATCTCAGACTTCTTGAAATAAGAAACTCTGCTGAGCTTTTTTTAATTAAAAATGTGTGTGTGTGTGTGTGTGTGTGTGTGTGTGTGTGT
>NW_008359442.1:11934989-11975783 GCF_000622305.1 Nannospalax galili
AAAAATGTGTGTGTGTGTGTGTGTGTGTGTGTGTGTGTGTGTGTATGTGTGCTGTGCATGCATGCTTGCATGGTGTGTGGGTGCTGGTGCATAGGTGTTGGTGTGTATGCCCATGTGCAGAGGCCAGAGAAGGATGTCAGGTATCTTCCTCTTATCACTCTCCACTTTATCTTTTCTGACAGGGTCTCTCTCACTACCTAGGCTAGGCTGGTAGGCGAGTGAGCTCCAAGGATCTGCCCGTATCTGCCCCCTAATACCAGGGTTACAGGCATATATGGCCATGCCTGGCTTTTACATGGGTGCTAGGGATTTGAACTCAGGCCCTCTTGTGCTCACAGCAAGCACTCTTACCTACTGAACCATCTCCCTTAACCTGCACTCTGAGTTTTAATGAACCCCCCATGTGATTCTAACACTTGCTCAAGTGTGGAAGCCTGTTTTAAGGAAGATATTAAATTACAAGTCCTGTAGTATTTACTTATAAGGACAGAGGCTATGTTTTCATCCTATACAAATGGCTGGTAAAGTTCCAGGCTTACAGCAGGTGCTCAATAAGTTCTAACTTTTCCTTTCTTGTTAAAATATAAGCTGGCAACTTAAGATCCTAGGGGTGGGTCAGAAGAGGGATTTGTATATTGTTTCAGGTGGAGAAATTAGATAGCAGGGTGGTTCAAAGCCCAAAACAAATGCTTGGCAAGATATCTGGGTGATTTCCTCCCCAGGAAGAGGGAAGAAAATGGTCCCAAGCTTCTGTAGCAGATGACAACAGTGATTATTTTCTGGAAAGAAGGATACTTATGCCCATATACCATATGAAACCAGGAAGGATTATCAGAGTAGCTTCATCATACAGCAAGCTTGCCTTAGTTAAAACTCATTCAGAGAGTTTCAGTCATTTAAGTCCCAAAGACTTCTATTTAAAATAGTTTCACTTGCTCTGCAGTACAAACTCTGCAAACAGGTCTTCTGAGATTCCTGAACCACAGTAATCACATGATACCTCCCTCCTTCCTTGACATCTTTCTTTTTAAATTTTTTAAAATTTATTTTTATTTTATGTGTATGAATGTTATGCCTGCATGTATGTAAGTTCACCCATGTCATGCAGTGCCTGTGGAGGACAGACAAGGGTGTTGAATCCCCTCGAACTGTAGTTACAGACAGTCGTTAACCACCATGTGGGTGCTGGAATTTGAACCTGGGTCCTTTCAAGATCAGCCAGTGCTCTTAACTGCTGAGCCATCTCTTCAGTACCGCCTGCCTTTTTTTCCTCCTTGACATCTTTCACCGCCCCCTGCCCCCTGCCCCCCAAATATTATTACATGGAAAGTCTCATTTGCCTCTTAGGCATAAATAATGGAGTGATTTCTACTCCTACCCAAGTCATATTGTAGGGGGTGGGAGGGCAATGTGTCTATAAAGACAAATTGGTGATCATTAGGGAAATGTACATCACAATCACAATGAGATACCACTTTACACTGACTAGAATGGCTATTGAGTGAAAACAGAACTTAATTTCTTGCAAGGATATGGAGAAGTCAGAACCCTTGTATACTGCTGATGAGAATGCAAAATAGTGTAGCTGTTATGGAAGGCACTGCAGCTCCTCAGAATTTAAGTTACATATGATCCTACAATTTTACTTCTAGGTGATTAGACCCCAAAGAACTGAAATCAGGAACTCAAACAGATGTTTGTATATCCACATCCTTAGCAGCATTAGTCACAACAGCCAAAGACAGAAATAACCAAAATGTCCACTGATGGACAGGTAGATAAACCTCATGTGGTATATATATATACATTATCCTGTTTTAAGAAGAAAACTTTGATAAGCTATAGTATTGATGAAATGAAAATATGCTATGAAACCAGACACAAAAGGATAAGTACTTTATATTTCCATTTATATGAGGTATCCTTGAACTGCCAGACACAGAGAGAAAGCAAAATGGTCGTTACCAGGGGTGGGTGTGGGTAGGAGTGGAGAATTACTGTTTAATGAATGCAGAGTTTCAATGTGGGATGAGGAAAAGGTCCTTGAGAAAGACAGTGGTGGTGGCAGCATAGCAGCATGCAAGTGCTTAACACCACTGAATTATACAATTAAAAATGACTGAAGCTGGAATGGGAATGCGCTTTTTGGTAGAGTGCTTGCCTAGTATGCAGGAAGGCCTGGGTTCAATCCCCAGCATCACATAAACTGGTTGTGGTGGGGCATGCCTGTAATTCCAGCACTCTGGAGGTGGAGGCAGGAGGATCAGAACTTTAAGATCATCCTCAACTATATAGGAAGTTTGAGACCAGCTTGTGGTACCTGAAACCTTATCTCAAAAACAAGCAAGGGGCTGGAGAGATGGCTTAGTGGTTAAGAGCACTAACTGCTCTTGCAGAGGCCCCATGTTCAGTTCCCAGCATCCACATGACAGCTAACAACCATCTGTAACTCCAGTCACAGAGGATCTGATGCGCTCTTCTGACCTCTGAGGGCATTGTACAACATGTGCACTTACATATATGCAGGCAATACACTCATACACATAAAAATAAGTAAAATATTTTTTAAAAAGTAAAAGAAGCAACCAACAATAAAATCAAAAGTGGCTAAAATATGCCAAACTAATCCTGTGTACGGTTCAAGACCTGTAAGTGCTTTCTGATGCTTCATGCATCTAAAGTGACCACAATAGAATATTATGTATGTTTTACTATAATAAAAAAGAGTAGTCAGCCACAGTACTGACTCCCCTCCATCACCACTAAGGAAAAAGAAAATGCAATGCAAACCTCTTACAGTGCTCCTAAACTTAACTCACACACAAAGTAATGTCCTGAATAAGAAGGACCCTGAAACCTTTCCATGCTGAAAATTCAAAGTCAGGGCTGATGCACACTTTCAAGACAGTTTCCTACTGTACTTGGGCTTACTACACTTGCACAACTGCTGTTGAAAAAGACACTTAGCTGAAAATGGAGACTTGGCTGTGGCTTTCCTGTGTTCACCAGTGGCTTCAAAATCCCCATCCTCCCTTCTGTTAATGAAGGTTCACTTCAACCTTTCCATTAGCCCACAAACTACTATTAAAAAAGCCATTTATCAAATTAACACTGAGTACTGCAAAAGTCATCTGCAAGCGCCGTGCACTTTGCCACGTAGGAGTTGCCATGCCAACAGCTGCCACATGTTCATTGTACAGACCTATCAATTTTAACAAAGTTCTGTTTTATAATTCTGACAGCCAATTCAGTCTTCTTGTCCCTTTCCACTTCCCAAATGTGTACACATGGCCAGGACCCCACCAAAATCAGTTAGTGGCCAAGTAAGAATAGAGATTTCAAAATCAACTTACTAAATTTCTATACACTGAAAACTCTAAAAAGCAGGCAAAGATGATTATTTCCTCTGTTTAACCCTTAGTCCCATCATTCCTCAGGAACACAAAGTCAAGGAATTTGATGTAATAACAGCCTGGCCAGTAATTCTAGAAAAGGGAGTGCAGGGTGAATAAACTGAAGGAGAGACTGTAATTACGCAAATTGTTGTAATAGATCATTTGCAGACAACTATCAACAAAATGAAGTAAATCCTTGCAGTTTACTGGTGCCAGATTTTGTTCCAAGTTTTTGATACCTGCAAGATTTAAAAATAAATCTTTAAGTTGACAGGCATTCTCCTGCTTTTCTAGTTTAGGCGAAAAAGTTCAAGCCAAAGAATTTAGGAAAACAACTTATCTCGACTCAAAAACAAACCTGAGGGGTTGGAGAGATGGCTCAACAGTTAAAAGCACTGGCTGCTCTTGCAGAGGACCCGGGTTCAATTCCCAGCACCCACATGGCAGCCAACAACTGTCCATAACTTCAGTTCCAGGGGATCTGATGCCCTCCCTGACCTCTGCAGGTATTATATGACACGGGTGCACTTACATACATGCAGGCAGTATACCCATACACATAAAACAAATACAAAATAAAAACAAAAAATCTTAGAAGCAGTTCACAGTGTCAAGTCATTACCCCCAGTCTCAAACAGAAATTTCTGGTTAAATCAAATAAATACTGGGCAGAGGATATAGCTCAGTGATAGAGCACCTACCTAGCAATGTGTAGGTCCTGGGATCAATCTCTAGGACCACCCAGAAAAGAGAAGAAAAAAACTCAATCCAGTTTAAAAGAGAATCAAAGAAAACAGGCAAATGCTATAGACACCAAGGCCCAATACAGGAACTATTACTATGTTGAAGTTTACTGTAAATCTCTCTCCCTTTTAGCATGTGCAGAGAGAGGTTCATCACAACCCTTTAGAAAAGTACAGTTTTCAGAGGTGAAACAAATACTGTGTTAATGGCATGTTTTTATAATCTAACTGTAAGCAAGTCCAAATTATACTTTATATGCTTCCAAGCTTTCAATATCATGAAACAGTACTATACAAAGAAAGGGCACCTCTTTAAAGATGTGGGTTGTATTATACATCTTCAAGAGGGCCATGGCCAACTAAAATTTAAAATGGAGGCGCTTCTTTGAAATCTCGGGCACAGGAAAGTCACCAAAGCAAAACTTGTTCAACCAGCTAGTGGCTCCTTGCTTAACATACACATGGTCATACTGAAAGATCATTTTCCCCAAAGTGAGACCTGGCCCAGCTCTCAGAGCTGTCATCATTGCAGCCTCCTCCTGTGTAATCATGTGAATTATTCTAAGCCTAGAGAAGGACCTACATGGGCACATAACCTTTTATTTTGCAGTTATTTCTGAAACACCAGAACTGACATACTGGTCAGAGATACAGGAAAGATGTTACTTTTCAGGTTTGAACATTGTTGAGCTGGTTATCACTTGCTTTCTGAGCCTAGACATGCCACTGAATAGGAGTTTCATTATGATACATCTGTAAGTGTAACTTCATACAGCTATTTATTAAATCCATGACTTAATAGTTGAGATAGTTCTGCTATGTGGCCATGTAAAAAATCTACTCTCACAACAGCATATAACATGTTAATGTCCTATAATTGCATATCAATGTTTCTTACATAGGTGAAGCTATATTCATCTTGTTAACAGAACTGGTTATCTTGAGCTGATAGAATTTTGGCAATTTTTCACCTCAAAGCTCCTTGTATAATGTATGAGGAATATTTGCCTCTACCTCCCAAATGCTGGGATTAAAGTCATGAGATCATGCCTGCTCTTTTAAAAAGATTTATTTATTTTTATTTTATGTGTATGAGTGTAATGCATGTATACAAAAGTACACCACCTGGGTACAACACACATGGAGGTCAAAAGAGGGCACCAGATCTCTTGGAGCTAATGTTACAGATAGTTGTTAGCTGCCATGTGGGTGTTGGTAACCAAATCCAGGTTCTCTGCAAAAGCAGCAAGTGCTCTTAATCACTGAGCCATCTCTGTAGCCCCATATGTGTACTTATTATAGCCAAAGAAAACAATTTAGCTACTTTAAAATTTTTACAGGAGAGATGATTCACAAATACAGGGAAGTGTATGTGTGTGCATGTGTGCATGCATGCACATGTCTGTAGTGCTTCCCCAACTTCCTTATTTCTAAAATCTTCCACCAAACAATTTGAGGGGTTCTGCCCCTGCTACCCTCCCTCAACTACCAGGACCCAGAGACCCAGTGGGTAAGACTCAAATATCACCCATCCTCCCTCCACATCCTAGTCTCTATCCAGCAGGGCCAGTGAGCTGCCCCCGCACTGGGGCCAGCCATTCAAGAGGCAAGGAAATATTATGCAAGAGCACAGGAAGTCAGAGGAGACAGGATTCTGGGCAGGCCTGGCAAGGAGTCTGTGTGAACTCCAGTGAACAAGCGGACTTTGCTCAGCGGGGCTGAAGCCAGCAGAAAGCCTTCCCAGGGCAGCAAAGCAGAGCGGTCCACATCATGTCTCTGGCCAGTGGGTGGCCATCCAGAACTTGATGTACCTGATAGAAGGCAGATAAACTTGAGTCCCAATATTTCTACTTTTTTGGCCCAAGTTCAAGGTGACTCCCCAACACTTTTGCACTGTGACTCACCTCTGTCCCACAGCACAATTACCCTCCCTTCCCAGTACAGCATGACTTCATTCAGTAATTTCAAGCCTGTTTCTCTCAAGGCCACTGCTTTCTAGCTCAGTTCTCCTTCACTGCTTCAGGTTGAGGACAGAATATTTCAGGCCTGCTTGTGTCAAACATTTCATGTCACTTGGACCTGAGCAACTCAGATGTGCTCATATATACATAAATCGTAGCAGCAATAACCCCTTCCTTTGCAGCAGTTTATATTTTGAAGCCCTGATCCAGTTGGCAGGACAGAAATTATAGCAGTCATCTGATGTAGAAACCAAGGCCCAAAGGGAGTGTATATGATAGTGTTAGAATGGGAGCCCCATCTTCCTCACCCCAGAAGCCTGGATTTGGGAGAAGACATGGCTGGCTCTTCTTGATCATCCAGCTCTCTCCTTTTGGGGACCCTCTATCATTACACCTCAGCCCTCTTCCTTTTGTAGGGTAGTGGTCCTCCTGCATTCAAGGAGACAGAGTGAGCCAGACCCAACCGTAACTCCCAATCAAATGGGAACATCATCCAGCCTCCACTAATAACCTTCAACTTCCTACTTTGCTTCACTAAGAAAGCACCTGAAAACAGGAGTCAGGGCCAGGCCACTGGAACTCCCTTTCCTAGTGGAGCTAAAACCCAAGAGATCTCCAAGCCTATCTGGTCTGGTTACCACCTACTAGTTCATTTTGAAAGTGGAGAAACTGAGGCCAGATGTGATTATCAAGCTGGCTAGTGCTGACCTTTCTTCAAGAAATTCATTAGACACAGCACATCTTCCCTAGAAGGACCTCATGATACCTCAATGTAAAGGGGACAGCCAGGGTGGGGCACATGTGGGGCTGTGATATGAGGGTCCCCATGCCTCTTTGTTTCCATGGAGACACAGAACCTGCTGCTTAGGAGCAGCGCTTATCTCCTTGCTGCCCCTGACCTGACAATTGCTAATTGTGGTTAAGAACGACAGTGGCATTCCCCTGGGACTCTGTTGTGCATTTCCAGACACCGCCACCAGCACACAATGGCCTCAGCTTCTCTGGTGTAAACACTGCCAAATATGACAAACAATAACATCACCGAAACAGAAAACTAAGGTGCCAAGAGAGACAGCATGGGTCTGTGCAAATAGTCTGGGGCTAAGAATCTGTTCACGTAGGTGCCGCCAATACCTGGCATGGTCATTACATTTTTGTATCTCAATTATTTCATCTATATGCCCCAAATGACAAATACTTAAGTTTATATGAAGAGCTTCAGAAAGAGCCAGGTGTGATGGCATACATGTAGTCCCAGGACACGGGAGGCCAGCCTGGGCTTCATACCAAGACCCTGTCTCAGGAAACAAAAAGCCAAAAACAAAAGAAGCTTTCGGAAAAAAATTAAACATCAAACAAATATAAGCAATGCTAATCCTGAGGGCAAAACCTCAGCAACATCAGAGCCATTATGTCACTGCATTAGATTGAAGAGGCACGGATATGGGGCAGAGTCTGCCCTAAATGCGGAGGAGTGGGTGGAAAGCATGTGTGCAACCTGCAGCTTCACAATTTTACCCCAGCAGGGGGAAGGGGATGATGGATAGTAAGTAAACACCTAAATTACAACATGTGGGAAGTGTTTAGAAAAAGAAACAGAACAGGGTTAGAGATCAAGCAAAGGAGGTCAGGAGCGGCTTCCCTGAGGAGGCGATATTTAAGCTGAGACCTAAGGCTGAAGTCAGCTGGTCAGCCTCCTGGGTGTGGCTGAAGGGACATCAAGCTCAGAAGTATGAGGTATCAGACATGTTACAGTCGATGGGTCTGAGGCCAGAGCTGAGTGACCTGCCAAGTCTCACGGTCAGTGTGTAGCACAGCCAGGTCTCTGTATCCAAAGTCTCAGTCCCATTTCTAGTAACTCCAGGAGGCTGAGGTATCTCCCAGGAATCCACATCATCTGCTAGGTTGTCATTTACTTTGTTTGGCACAAAGCAACACAGAGAGCCCCGGGTGGTTATAGTACTGGCAGCCTTGGAACCTAGCTATTAGATGTGGTACACAGAAGAAATCATCATCCTTAACATGAACTCAGTGGGTCCATACCCTCTCCTTCTCCACAGCTGAGGGAATACAAGACAGGCACGAACAAAGTTGTGTACCTTAGACTTAGCAGAGGTCCCTTGATGCCAATCAGATTTCCTCATTCTCAGGGTATGGACAAAAGTATCACTCAAACATTAGTGCCATGTTTAGTAAGAACTCACAGGCCCAAAAAAACCCAGCTAAGAGGGACACTTAGGGGGCTGGAGACCCAGGTCTACTTTTACATTCTTCCAACTGCATTCAGATCACTCCAAGAGGTAATAATGGTCCTAATGATTATATTGCTGTGCTTATTACTGATGATGTCTTGAAGGTTTGCACTTTATACTTTTCAAAGTTCTTTCCATTGAGATAATGCTTACAAGAGTGAACTTTTAAATATACTTTTAAAACACATGGTTTCATTAAAATACTTGGAGTCGGGTGTGGCAACACACACCTTTAGTCCACCACTTGGGAGGCAGAGGCAGGCAGATCTCTGTGAGATCAAGGCCAGCCTGATCTACAAAGGGAGTTCTAGGCCAGCTGGGGCTACAGGGAGACACTATCTTAAAAAGACAAAAACAACAACAAAACCTGGTTTCAATCCCATAACAGGATTGTGAGAGAGCAGCACATATCACCTAGTACCCATGTAGAAATGGGAAATACACAGAGAGGTGAGATCTTCTACCCAAGTCACACAAATCAGACAGCAATCTGAAGTAGTCTTTCAGACTCCAAAGGACTTTTAAAGCCTCCTTTGAACCCCATAGGGGAGGCAGGGTTTCACACAAATCAGACAGCAATCTGAAGTAGTCTTTCAGATTCCAAAGGACTTTTAAAGCCTCCTTTGAACCCCATAGGGGAGGCAGGGTTTGCCAGGGACACAAAACAAGAGAAGGTGGCCCTGAGAGAATTTATAATTTGTTTGGCAAGACAAAAGCTAAAATGCACAGAACCAGGGTTGTGGTCATCTTGACACTAAATATGGAGACAAAGGAATTCAAGTGGGTGAAAGTTTGTCATGTTCCAAAATAAACAGTAGCCCAGAAGACCTAACTCAATGAGAATTAAGGTGTAGTTATCACCCTTGTCATTTTTGTCTCATACAAGGAGCTATAGGTAGCAAGAACCACAAGGCACCTGTTAATCTGGATGAGAAATAGTTTCTAATGTGCTTAAGAGATGCATGTTCAATTAGACTCCTGCCTACACCTTCTGGTCCTCTCTATCTCCCTACAATCTTGAACTGGCTAAGGGGACACAGGGACCACACTTGCTTCAGGTATGCACAAGTCCTAGCATCTCACTGACCAAGGCCCGATCAAACCTACTAAGAGCTCAGCAGAGTCAAAGGTGGAATTTTTTGAAAAGGCATTTTACTTTGGAAAAGAAATTCAACACAGGGGCTAGAGAGATGGCTCAGCAGTTAAGAGCACACACTATTCTTCCAAAGGACCTGAGTTCACTTCCCAGTACTCACATCAGAGGCTCACAACTGCCTACGACTCCAGCTACAGGGGATCTGATGCCCTCTTCTGACTTCTTCAGGCACCTGTACACATTTGGCATATACATACAGAGACACATACACACACACACAAAAGTTTTAAAAATTAAAAAAAAATGTTTAGAAAACGAACACAAATGCATAGACACAGAGCCATTCACAGGCTTCACAGATGTCCAGTCCAGTTGAGCTCGATTAAGACATCTTCCTTTCCCTTAAGAAGCAGTGGGAACTTAGATCCTAGATTCACATTTCCAGCCACACGGCAAGATCTGAGCACATGTCATTGTCTGGTCTTGGTATTTTTAGAACTTCTCTGAGGCGGCTTCCCAAGGAATGCCCAAGGCCCCAATCAGCCCCTGGACCTGGGCTGGTCTATGCTGTGCTATGGAGTTCCAGTGTCTACAATCTCTTTCTGGTTCTGACAGATGAGGAAAGCTCTTTTCCACTTGGCTCCAGAGGAGTCTTCTCTGGGCTTAGGCCTGATGCTCACATACATAGCAAACGTTTCAAAGCAAACCATTGACCTAACCAACTTGCCAGGGATGGGCAGCAGTTTCTCCATTCTATAATCATTTACTAATCACCTAAGTGGGTGAATAAAAAAGAATTAAGAGTTAAGACATACAGTTGACATTGTGAGGTAAAATCCTAAGCCAAATGCTTTCCGGAGATATTGCTCCCTTGAAGTTTGGACAGGGAAAGCTAATGTGACTTAGATGAGAGTCACTGGCCTCTGCTGTCCCTGGAGTGGGCTTTTGTCCAAGGATTTGGGATCTCTGAGCAACTCCTGCCCCACAAGTGTTCAACTGTGACCTTAAGCACTTCTAAATTGCTCCAGGGAAAAGGTTACACCTGCTGTGGGGTAGGAAAGGGCTCCAGCTGCCCATCCCAGGTGACTCCTGAAAGATGAATCCTTTTTTCACTCTTTTGGCATCATCAGTCATAGAATATCAGAGCCGGGGTTTAGGGAGTGGTGTGACTACATAACAGGAAAGGAGAAGGTCAGGGAACTACTTAGCCAGAGTACTCTGGGAAGACTGTAATGAAGAGCTATTGGTAGAGACTGACAAAGGGAATGATCTGACTTGACCTTAGCTGCCTGACTCCTTCCACAGACTGGGTGCTGAAGGGATGTCTTATCCTTCTATAAGGAGAAGGGGCAAGAATGGATGCCCTTATCAAACCACCAAGGGCACAAATGTGGGCTTTACCTTCAAAGTGAGAACATGAGGATGAGGGGCACTGCCATTTCAGGGTAACAGCAAACTGCTCCCCTTCTAGTTCCCACTCTGAACTCTGGTATTTGTTATTCCAAGTGTTGGTACATACCAACAAGAAGCATATATCTGAAGGATGGCTGATTTCCTAAGTCCTCTGGGTCCAGAGCTTTGAGGTCACTGTTACTAAGGACCACCAAGGCTTCTTCCAATCACTCCTAGGTGCTCACACTGTAGTCAGCTCATGGGAGAAGGATAATGGATGTGTTCTAACAGCTTTTAATGTCCTCAAAGAGGCAGGCCACAGATTTTTATCAAACTGACTTGGAAAGGTCTGTTCCCAGTCCAGGGCCCAATTCTGGGCCCCGTCTCATCTGTTAAAGAGAGCTACAGGTTCAGTTCTACAGTCAGCTGCCTGTCTAAAGTCTGTCTACTCTTCAAGACCGAGGTCTTTTTTTAAAAGTGTTTTTAATTACGTGTATATGTGTGAGTGCAGGTACCTATAGGGTTCAGAAGAAGGTATCAGATCACTTGGAGTTGTCAGAGGTTGTGAGCCACCCAATATGTGTATTGGGAACCAAACTCTCATCCTCTGCAAGAGCAGTACACACTCTTAACTGATCAGCCGTCTCTCTAGCCCCCAAGACTGAGCTCTTAATGACCATCTTTCAAACAGCCTCTAATCTTTGCCAGTCACAGCCTTTTCTAAGTATTTACAACACATCAGTCTCCTGCTGCTGGCTCAATGTTTTATCTGCACTAGTTTTTACTTCCTAACAAGACAGAAACATCTTAAAGATGCAGCTAGGATACTCATTAATGTAAACCATCTTATATTGTTTTAAATAAGTCATTCTAGAAGATCTGGAGTACAAGGCCCACCCTTTTGGGGATTTTATTGTGCAGCACAGTTCCTACAATAGTAGATAATCTATACACATTTACATTTGGTCTGAGGCTGGTATCATCACAAACCTTATCACATGCATGGTAGTTATCCAATGAGGATGAGTTAAGCTAATCTGAACCAAGATTATTGCCTATGTTTTCTATTCTCTGCACTAATGTCCCCATATTCCTGAATTCCATCTATAAACAACTATAGAGCACTTAAATGTAGACAGACCTCTGCACTGGGTACTATGACAAGAAAGAACAGAAAAAGAGAACTGGGTCCCAGCTCACGAAGACTTATCACCTCACTGGTAATCAGAGACAGAAACACTTTCCAAAGCAAGGTTTTTGTTTTGTTTTGTTTTTTCCCTCTTTTGGTCTTCTGGTTCTAGCTGGCCTGGAACTTGCTATGTAGACCAGGCTGGCCTCAAACTCACAGAGATCTGCCTCTCAAGTGCTGGGATTAAAGGTGTGCACCACCACGCCCAACGCCAAAGGAAGTCTTAAAAAGCATTATGCAGGGGGCTAGAGAGTTGGCTCAGCCATTAAGAGCACTGGCAGCTCTTGCAGAGGACCAGGGTTTTGATTCCCAGCACCTGCCTGGTGGCTAACAACTGTCCATCATTCTAGCTCCAGGGAATCTGATGCCCTCTTCTAACCTACGCAGGCATTGCATGAAATGGGTGCACTTGCATACATGCAGGCAATACACTCACACACAGAAAATAATAAAATATTTTTAAAAAGCATTATGCAAATAAAAATAATGCAGATTGAAGTCCAAGTCAACACAGGGCTAATCAGTATGCAGGTGATCAGGGAGAGCTTCCCAAGGAAGATGCTCTTTGAGAGTTGGTACCTATTTGTATAACCTACCTATCAGGCAATTTTTTAACTTCTGAGATTAAGCTGGAGTATTATATTGTTTAGCTGGTACTTTGCCTTAGAAAACAGTGCATTCCTGATGTGAAGTGTCAACACACTAACAAGCCTGGCCCAGGCCAGGTGTTTGATAAGAAATAATACTTGCCTGTGGTCTGCCCTACCCCCCACCCCCGACCATTATTTTCTTTTTCTTTCTTTTGTAAGGGAAAAGAAGTAAATGAACGTTGTGTGAACAGAGAAAGCAGAGCCCAAGAGGTCGGCTTTATAACTAAACCAAGGGATGTCAACAAAGCAATTCTATGACTAAAAAAAAAAAAAAGAACATGATTTCAGAGAGAGAAAGAAAGGGCACATCAGAAAACTAGACATCCCTGCTCTTGAGCAATGTGCAATCTTCTTAGAAAGGTAAGAACAAGTAAAATGTTATTAGATAACAAGGAAATATAATCACCTCTTTGGCAAACATAACGAGGAGTTAACAGCGAATGGACCGGGAAGTGCCAGAGTAGAAATTGCTATGTGATTCTGTTTAAGTCAGAGAGCTTAGGTTTATGATAAGAAAATGTGAGCTACTTGGGTAGGAAGAGAAGAAAAGCCTCCAGGTATGGACTAACATGAAGTACAGGCAGCAATGAGCGCTGCCATACGGCTTTGTGGCAAAGGAGCCCCATGACTGTGAAACTTGGGAGACACCTTGGATGACAGTGAGTGGGACAAGTGAGAGCTGAGGTAGGTTCCTCACTGGCAGCAAGATCAACCCTCACATAGGCTCCTCTCAGGAAGGAACTCAGACAAGGTCCCTCTTCTTCATTAGGCTCCAGGTATCTAGCTAATCCTTGGAAATTCTTCAGAGAAACACTCAAATCCAGACAAGAACCCCTTGCCACAATGACGATTCTCCATGCTTCCAGGGCAAATCAGGAAGAGACAGTATTACCACCTTATAAACCTCTTCTGAGAGGCTGGGGAACTGTTGGCACCAAGGCACTTCCTAGGTAAATGTAAGGGTAACCAATGTCCATGGAATACCAGAAGTCTCCAGAGCCGGGTCACAGAGTATGCTAGGATTCCCTCTGACCTCTTGACCATCATAAAGGCTTTACCAAATGGGTGGGGCACTTCAACTGAGCCAAGAATGCAGAGTGGCAGCTAGGAAGCTGGAAAAAGAAACTGAGAAGGGCCTAGGCTCCCATGCCCCACCCACCATTAATTCCCCTAAGTCCCGGGAATGGAATAAAAGAGACTCCTGCTACCAAGTGATATGGTTTCAATTATAGAAACTCCTTGTTACCGGAGAAATGTGACCTTCATATCTTCCTTATCTTAATATCTATGTAAACATTTGTTGTGCAAGCACACAAATAAAGGTTCTAAAGGTAAAATGTGTTGCATCTGGTAACACCACACTGCTCCAACACTGGGACAAGAAAGCCTTTTGGCTCTACACATGCTTTCTCTCTCCCTTTACCCTAGACACCAAAATTAGCTCCATCGACCTCAGCCAGTGCTGGAGTGAAGGCTGGCATTCTAAAATAGCCTCTAAGTATCTTGGATACACAGGAGAGAAATATGACAGAAACTTACTGAGAAAGCGATTTCATTGGACTGGTTTTTTAAAACTTAAATATATAAAAAACAATCATCAGGATTTATTCTAGAACCTTTATGAGTCTTTTAGCTCTGTGAATCCCACATGGCATATTTGACATATCTCAATTTGCTCCATTAAGCACTACTGTTTTCAATCAGAAAGCACCGTGGGGGGGGGTCATAGTTTCACAAAATACTGCACAGGTCACAAGTTCATAAAAAGTGGTTATGAATTCCATGTTTCCACCCCCAATTTTACTGTATGAACATGTACAGTCCTATTATTTCTAGACTACTCTAAAAATATCATGTCTGATTTCTTCATATACCTCATTGTCTAGAATTGACTTTAAAAATTTCATTTTGAAATCTAAGATTCTCTAACAGTCTCTCATAGGCATAATTTTCTGTTGTTCTTGCATGGAATTCATAAACAAAGCCCAGTAAGGAGGATTTTTTTTCCCTCTGTGTGCTTAAAGGCATTCTTTTCTTGCAACTCTGTATGACGTATTTTCTAGAACAATCTTTCTCAACACTCTACAAAGTGCTTCAGCAACAGGAAGTCATAAAGGTAGGAAGGAGGCCTGTAAATATTTGCTGTAATTACTCATTAGTAATGAGGGGAGTTAGCACTGCAGTTGCTCTTTTGAGCTCCTGGCTCTTATCCCTCCTAACAGGAGCCTGAGGTAGTATATAGGGGGGCCCCACTACAGGCCCCAGATCAACTTCTAGGTTATACTTCAGATAATGTGGTTTGTTTGAATAAAGCTCCATTTTCCCATATGCAAGGGGGTAATCATATATTGTCTCTCTTTCCTCTATCCCTTACCCAGAGGCAGTCAAGACAAACTTTACATAAAGTGGTAACAGTATAAAAATTTTAAAACCTGGGTTAAGTGTGCATATTTGTTAATAGTACTAACCCAGGTGTGGTGGCACACACCTTTGATTCCAGCAGTTGGGAGGTGGAGTCAGATGAATCTCAGTGAGTTGGCATCCAGCCTGGTCCACATAGTGAATTTCAGGCCAGCCAGGACTACATGAGACTTTGTCTCAAAAAAAAAAAAAAAAAAAACTGCTTCAGTGAACTGTGCACACCTAGAGGCTTGTCAAAGAGAAGAAAATGTCAGCTTTGCTCAGCAGAAGCCCAGATTCACTTTTTAGCACATTTTTTGGGAAATATTAAAGAAACATTGTTCCTTTCTCCAAAGCAAGGCTTTGTATGGAATACCAGCCCAAACAAGTCCTCATGTTTTTGTTTTTTGTGTTTACATGTCTGTTGTGGGATGGGAAAAAATCCCAGCACAGCACGTGGGAGGCAGAGGAGGCAGGTGGTCTACATAGTGAGTTCCAGACCAGCTCCAGCTGGGGCTACAGGGAGATCCTGTCTCAAAAAGACCCCCCAAAAAGGAAGTAATGTAACATCATCAAGAATGAGAGAACACCGTATGACCATATGGCCAGACACATAGCATAATGGTTTGAATTAATTATTAACTGCCTGAAATCATATACTATAGTTGCTATATTTAAAGGACTTATAAAATATTCTGAACTTTCTTAGATGATGCCCATGTGTTCTCTTATTCTTAGTAAACTACTGACTCCCCTTAGTTACAGGCCAACATAAGGGCACCTTAAACTAAAAAGGAAGCCAAAAGAGGCAACTAAAGCTGCTGATTAACATTTCAGAATGGCAGTGAGTATATCCCCACATTTGGGGCAGTCAGCACAGCAGCAGGGGCTAACCCCTAGAATCACAATTCAAGGGCAGTCCAGTGGATTCACGTTTCTATCTATATGTTTGGTTATATAGCCTAACCAGGTAAAATTCATGAATCTGCTGACTCTTTGCACTTACCTTTACATTTATTTGTTTGTTTTAATTGAAGGTTACCATAGGTAGGGTGATTGCAGTGAGTCACTGGGGAAATATAGGACAGTTCTAACAATCTCTTTCTTTAGCTTTGTGGAATTAAGAAAATGCCAGATGGGGCTAAAGAGATGGCTCAATGGTTAAGAGCACTGGCTGCTCTTGCTGAGGACCCAGGTTCGGTTCCCAGCACCTGCATGGTGGCTAACAACCATTTGTAACTTCAGTTCTAAGGAATCTGACACCCTCTTCTGATCTCTATGGGCACTGTATGACATGGTTACACTTACATACATGAAGGCAATACATTCATACAATAAAATTAAAAAATAATAAATAAAATTTAAAAAGAGAAAATACCAGATGGATACATGGCAATATGTATAATATTTATTTTATTTTTAATTATGTATGTGTGTATGGGTATGTGCACATAAGAACAGGTGCTCATGAAAGCTGTAGGCATCCTGGAGCTGTAGTTACAGGCAGTTGTGAGCCACCTGTTGCGGGTGCTAGGAACCAAACTTGGGTCCTCTGCAAGAGCAGAGGGCACTCTTAATCTCTTAATTACTGAGTCATCTCTCTATCCTTTATACACACACACACACACACACACACACACACAGAGTGATTATTTTATTTACTGACAAACCATTATTTCTGAAATCCCTTTCCATGTGAGAAAAGGATCTGCTTCCCAGAGTCATTAGCTGGCATAGAAATTACTCATAATTTTAAAACTGAAGAATATTTCCAAATCAAGGGGGAAAATGTGCTTCCTGGGGACAAATAAAGTTTCTAATGAATGACACCATATAATAGAAGCCTTGAGGATGTGCTGGTGGCCCTTGCAAACAGTGCAAGGCAGTCAAGCAAACCAGTATTTGAGAGACTGGGAAAAAGGGCCACTTAGAAATTAATAACACTCTGGTCATTGACACACTTATTTCTTTGGATCTGGGCATCTCAAAGGACCCAGACCCTCATCCCAACCTCATGCTGTCAGAGCAGTTCTGTGCCTTTCAACAACAAATGACACCAAATTACACAAAAACTCTACTTGAGAACTTCAGGTGCTGCTAGACACATATACTTATAGATGGCCCCTACATACACTGTGACCCACAATTGTAAATATGGCTGCCCATATGGCTGGCTTCTCCCTCCATTATGATATGTGTCAATTATGGTTGATGGCACTGAGGAAACTCCAGGAGCCCTCAAGTGTCTCAGTACAGGGAGCAGTGGTGCTCATCAGAGAATGGGCTCTATAAAAATACAAAATATGATAACAACAATCATAACTATTCTTTATCCCCCCATCCATTCTTTCCTTCCTGTGCTTGTAATTTCAAAAGATCAAAAGAGCCAGAGGAAGTCCTGTGCATCTTGATTTGTAGATGGTTCTTCAGAAGCCACAGAGGAAAAGCTAACAGGTCCTCCTGCACAATGGAGTTCGAAGACTGAGTAGTTATTGAAGTCTTGCCACCAGCAAAGGGTGGGTGGAAAGCTTTGAACTTCTAGGGGCAGTTGAGAACTGCCTTCTGTTAGAGCTGAGGAAAATCTATAAAAAATACGAAATTCCAACAGTTCCAAGTCTACTTTTTGCATCTTCAATCCCTGTCTGTGAGGTTTGATAGAAGTGATGAGTCACAAGAAAGAAAAGTCATTATAATAATTATAAACACAACAACAAAAGCAATTATCATTTATAGCATACTTACCACATTCAGACATAGTATTAAATGCTTTATAGGCCTCTTAGGTAAGGCCAGGAGGCAGTGGGTAAGACTATGGAACCTGGAGACACTTTGCCAGGTTGAGTCTCAGCTCTGTAATACTAACTGTGACGCTGCACTTCAGCTTTCCCATCAGTGAAGTGGTGATAATAACAGGGCTTATCTCACAAGGTTGTCATGAGGATTAGAAGAGTTAATCCAAGCAGAGATCTGAGGATAGTGTCAGCACAGAAAGACTAACTCCATCCGTTATTTTTTTTTTTTCTGGTCCTCCTGCATATAGTGCTTCATTTCTACTAAGAACACATTCATTCCTAGGACATAAAAGAAGCTCCAAATAGCTGAGAATAATGGAAAATGTGAGTGTAAACTTAGCTTCCTGGGCACTTTAAAAAGCATTAACAAAATGATCACACTAGTGAGTGCAGGGTACTCAGCTCCCCTTGCTTCCATCACCAAGGATGCACATACAGGCAGACAATCAAGTTGACCAGGTGCAGATGAGGTTCAGTAGAGCTGTACCAAAGAACTGTTACTAGTTGCACACTCTAACCTCCCATTGTTTCTCTAAGGCAGGGAAAGACACCAGCACTGAAGTGTAGGAGCAGTCTGGGGCCTGAACCAAAAGATCCTGAAACCACAAACAAGGTCCTGCCTTTTCCATATGAGACAATTTTTGAAAGGCAGCTAAGAGCCGAACAATGGATGGGAATACAGTCAGTGGTAGAGAGTGCTTGCCTAGCATGCACAAGGTCCTGGATCCAATCTGAGAGAGAGAGGTTGTTTTGAAAAAAATACAGAAACATACTTTACACAGAATTTCAGAGATTCAATACCAGCTGGTAGCCCATTTACAAAGCCTGGGTGAAAAGCCCCTACTCCCTTCTCAGCTGACTCCAATGCTGTCCTAAATGGAAGCAGAAGCCTCTGGCTATCACTCATGGAGCCCTACTCCCCACTCCATACCCCCAACACTAAGCAAGTGTGTAAAGTACAGTAAATTTGGGAGTCATTTTGTCTATAGTGCCAAAGTTTATGATAGAGAACACCCTTGAGCCCTCCATGTTTTACTCGTATTACCCCAAACACTGACTTCCCCCATTGGACAGTTTCTGGGAACCAGTCTTTATGCTGGTGCTCCTAGCCACCCCACAGTATTTTAGGAACACTCTGAGCCAGCTTCTCACCTGGACCAATGCACTTAAATAATGGTGTATGTGGCTGCCACCTGATATGCTACAGAGACCTTCTTTAGTTTCAAATATCTGAGCCCTACAAACGTCACGTGGAAGCTACCAGTTAAGCTCCTTTGTGTGGACCCCTTTTCCCCCCAGTCCAGACTAAGTAACTTGAAGGTAATGAACAAATTCCCTATTTCTTAGTTTTCAGCATTTTTCCAGATTAGTAAGTAGTAAGTGTTGTCTTACTGATTTGGATCTTGGTGTAACTACCATCATGAGAGTAGACAGCATGGGGTTGGAGGCAGGAATACGGCAAAGGATCCTGAGGCCCTGAGGGCAAACACTGCTAAGTGTACAATCCTGGTAAACGCTCTATAGGTTATGCACTACTGGTCATGAGCAAGACTGAAAAGGAAACTATCACACTGATATAGGCAGTACTGCAGGGGGGAGGGGGGCAAGTGCCGAATAAAAAAGATTTCCTCAGAAAAGCCTGAAGCTTGAAATAATCACAGCAAGTACTTTCAAATGCACGGGGCTGAGGTCCTGGAGCATTACGAATTACTTATTTGGTACCTTTGATTTCTAAACACTTTATACCATAGATTCCTAGAAACTATATAACACACACATATTACAAAGACAGAGAAATGGACGAACAGAATGATTTACACTGTAAGTAAATTAAATTGTTTTCATTTCATGGTTTTCATTCTTGTGAAAATGCCTAATCACCCCACACAAGCAACTAGTGATTGTGGAATATTGCTACTTCACATCTAGGAACACAGGGTGGTCCATGTTTTGGTTTAGCTTAATGAAGTCTACCTATTGCAGTAGACAGTTTTTTTCTACCAGGAAATAAAGAAAGGGGCACAAAACAGATTCAAACATTCCAAAGTTTACCAAGATTGGCAGCACTCTCCCTGGCAGAAAACAGAATCCCTCCTGCTGTAGCCTGAAGGCTCTTGTATAATTATCTAGAAAAGCAAATCTCCTTTCTAAAGGTTCAGGGGCTAGGGGTGTGTGGTGGTGGTGGGCTAATCCTTGGGAAGCCTCACTGGCTAGAGGCATTTCTGGGCTGGGAGTACTTCGATGACATACATACTAATTGTAATGATGAACTAGCACTCTGATTCTTATCAGCACTAATTTTCCTTGTTACTAGAGGGGCCGTTCTTACCCTCTCTGGGCCTTATCCACAAACATAAAACGTTTTACTAGATGGTTCCTATGATCACTTATAAAATAATCATAAGGCCCCACATAGAACTGAAACACCACCACCACCACCACCACCACCTGAAGCCACAGCATTCTTTTGAACTCTGTGAAAGCTGTGTGAATTAAAATTGAAATGCCTGAACTGATAGTGTAGTGTACCGATTCTCTACCATTCTACATTTTGGGTAATTCAGTGGAAAATGCTATCACATATTGAAGGAACATTTATTAGAAAATATGCTTCACCTGAGAAAACCATCTAGTATTATGTTTCCTTTGGATTTGGAAAGAGAGTTGAACCTTGATTTCAGTTTAGCAGGGATACAACTAAGTTCAGCTGGTGCAAGAAGGGAACGGTAGCTTGTAAACCTTAGATCCAGGTTCAGTTCCCCTTCCATCCTTGCCTGGCATCAGGTAACAGAAGTATTCTTGAAAGGTGCCTGGGCTTGGACTTTGATCCCTGCCTATCTAAGGATCTCTATACATTGATCTTAACCACTCTGCAAATCCCCACTCAAGAACATCCACACTTAAAACCCTGGCTGGTGGATGGGACCTCCAATCCACCAAAACTCAAGAGAGCTGACTAGATTATTTCTATCAAACCTGTTGGGCAGTCAACATTTTAAGAGCCAGCTCTTAATTATTACCTATCAATATATCCATTTGCTGAATATCTTGGAACAAAATAATTCTGTTCACTTCTTAAGAGGCTGTTGCTAGTGGGAACATTGCAAATGTTTATTTGTGTATCTTAAGTTTTGGAGGACAAAGAGCTTTTGAACCAATAGTTATACAAACTTTTAACAGTCAATCACTAGTGGAATAGAATTAGCTGCAGCCCCCTGGCTCATACCAATTTCCTGGGACAGCCACTTACATGGCAACACTAACTTTCAATGCACTAGATCACAATTTTAAACTACATCCCGATCCCTCAAGAAGTCAGCAAACACAGCCGCCTCGGGAAGTAAACGAGTCTCAAAACGAATTAACCCAACAGGCATTGGATGATTACACATGGGATTCTGGATGGCAAGGGCCAGACACACTGTTTGCCCTACAGTTCGGTAGCACAAAAGGCCAGTCAGGTCGCCTGGGGCTGGCACAGTAGCAAGGCCACTACTTGGGCGCCTCTCCATTCATGGTGGCCTCCTAGGAGGTTCGCTGGTAGTGCTGCACTGGTCTTAAAGTGGTCGCTCTCACTAATAATTTGTAGTCTCCTTACGGAACTTTCTTCCCGCTCCCACTGTCTCTCAGCCAGTCCTAAGGAGGTTCTGCAAGGCCGGTGTGGAAATCTCTTTCCCCGTTGCTCCCAGTTTCTCGCCACGATTAAAAAAAGAATTATTGAATTTTTGTGTATTTCATACAAAGCATCTTAATCATCTTTATATCCCCCTCCCCCATCCGCACACTCCTATAGCCCTCCCACCTTATTTCACGCGTTCTGCCATTTATGCTGAGGTCTACTGATTCAAGTTAGCGCACCCGGAGGTCCCTCCATGCAAGTTCATCCACTCGGGTCTAGTTAATCTAGAGTCACTCCCTTAAAGAAGATCAGCTGCCAATAGTTCCTGGGCTAAGATTGGGGCCTACTGCCCATTTCCCCAGTTCTATGATGGGTTTGTCCGTTTGAGTTCTCGCCACGATTAATACACTTAAGAACCTAGGACCCCACACGCAAGCTGACACTTCACACATTTGTCAAGATTACCATTAAAGCCCCACCTCTGCGACTGCGATATTCGCCTATAGGCTACATTCACCCATAAGTACAGCAGTTGTAAAATGTTCGGTAAGTTCCTCTGGCGGCTCTGGATTCCAGAGCTCACGCCAAGAGGCTGTAACTTTTGGTTTTTGATAGTTCGTGATTGCATTCTGATTGGCTTTACAAAATGCATTGGAATCTTGGTCTTTTTTTCTTTGCTTCGTGTCCACAGGCGTTCAGAGCTGTTCCGTACATAGCAGAGGCCGTGACAGTGGGGTGGCTGCACAGCAGCCGGGCCCGAAACCCAGCTTCATCCCTTCCCCCCAGCGACGCGCAAGGGAAGGGCGCGGGGCGCCGGGCCAGGACCGGTGCGATTCGTTCCGGTTTATCAAATCCTTATCGGTGCCCAGAGGTAGGAGCCTCGGCTTTGGACCGAAGGATACCCTGTTCCTGGCTCGGGTCCGAAAAAAGCCCATCTGCTCGGCGCTGAGTCCAGGAGCAGTCAAGCTGTCTCCCTCCAAGGCTCGTTCTTCCCGCGGATCCCCGCAGCTCCAGCCGTTCTGTCAGGAGCGCGTTCGATCCCCGCCACCCCACCCGCAGCCCAGGCTCTGCACAGCGGAGTTGGAAGTTCCGGCGCTTTGAGCCCCTCGGGTCCAGATGGGAGTAAAGAACCAGGCGGCCAGCCACGCGCGGGGGCAGGAGGCGAGGCCGTACCTGGGTCTGCGCGGCCTCAGAACGCTAGCAACTGCAGGAGGCGCGAGCGCAGCCCGAGTTGGCCGCAGTTGCTTCTCACCCAGTGCCGCCAGGTCCGCGAGGGCAGGCCTTGGTCGCTGCCCTTCTCTGTCCTCTTAGCAGGCAGACACCCGGAGAGGCGCGGTGTCCCCGTCCTCTCACTGCACAGCAAGGCACCTGCCCCCGCAGGACAATCCAGGTCACTACCCACTCTTTGGGGTCCGGGTGCGGGAAGTGGGGTTCTAAAAACTTGGATGCCCTCTGGAGCATGGGAGCGGGGCCCTCGGACGCGTCTCCGATTTGCGTCTCGCCTTCTGCCCCTTGCCATTCTGGGCACAGAGCCCCGCAAAGGACCGCGTTCCCAAGGACCCTGAGGGTCCAGAGGAAAAGAAAGGCGTGGCTGCTGCTCCAGCCTGGGAGCCCGGAGGAAGTTAAGGGCATCACCCCGCAAAACTTTTCAAGCTCCTGGCCGCGGAAGCTGGATGCCCAGGGACAGGGGAATCTGGAAAGGCGCCGCTGGAGCACCCCGACCTCCAGGGCCATTGCACTGCGTCCCTGGCTCTCCAAGCACGCCCGAGTTCGCGACTCTGGGGCCAAAGCCCAGCTCTGCGCCCCTGCAGCCGACACCTGCTCGCTCCCTCGGAACCCCCCGAGGCTTCTCCGCCGCGCGCCCGCCCGGCCTCGCACCTGCTCCCGCGCCGGCTCGGACACCCAGCTTACCTTTTCTTCTCCTTGTCAGCTGTCATTGTCGCCGCGGCCCTTAGGGACGCCGAGCACCTGGGTTCCTTAGGCGTAGGGGCTGTAGCCGCTGCCTTTGCTGTAGCCCTCGGCCGCTCCTGTGGCCCGGGCAGGTATGAAAGGTCCTTGGTGCTCGCAGGTCCGAGTGCCCCGCGCAATCAGGTGGAAGTTTGCGGACGGCTGTCTAGGTGCGGAGGAGGGGGGTGGAGAGGGGTGACTGGGAGGAACCTGCAGACAGAGGCGGGGCCGGGAAAAGGAATGGGCGGAGGTTGTCAGACTCCAAAAGAGAGCAAGCTAGAAGGGAGCCAAAGTTCCTTTTCAACCCCACGGCCCGAACAGGAGTTACGTTTCTGGGATTTGAAAAAAAAAAAAAAAAAAAGATTAAAAAAATAAAAAAGTGGTTCGAAGTGAGTGGATGGGAAGGAATCCGGGATCCGGGGCCTGGCGGGCCGCTGAGATGACCATACAGTCTCAGGACACTGCCGAGGATTGTACGGCCGCCTCAGGAGAGCCGGAGCCGTGCACGTGCAGCTCTCGAATGTCCGGCTGCCTCAGCTGCCAGCCCACTTTAAAAACTCCGATGGCCCGCCCGGGGGAGGGCGCGAGGGGCGAGCGCGCAGGAGGCGGGGCAGGAGGGGCGGGGCTAGAGGCATGGCCCCGCCCTTCCCGCGCGTGCTGCCTGCCCAGGCTTCCCACTGCGTTTGGGCCAATGGGGAGGCGCGGCTGCAGCCTCTGCCCTGACCCCGGTCCGCCCCGTTTCCCCTGTCGGCGCTCCTCCACCTCCCGCCAGCCCCGCCTCCTCCTTCTGTAGGTCCTGGACTTGTTTTTGAGGTCGTCGGGGTGGTGAGTAGCTTAGCGGGATTCGGCGGCAAGGAGAGGCTCAGTTTATGCCGGACTGAGCCTGCTACCCGAGTCCGGAGTGCGTCACCGCGCCGGTGTCCTCTCACCCGCACCGTGTCCTTGGAGCAAGGGCAGGACCGCGGGGGCGGAGGGTCCCGCGCCCGCTGCGGCGTCGCGCAGCGCCCCTGGTCCGTGCTGCCCTTCCGCATTCCTGACCTAGCTGTGTGTCCCCTCCAGCCGGTGGGGATAATTCTGAGGACCCGACGGCCGTGACCGCCTTGGCTGGCAGTGCGCTCTTTTTTAGCGGAGCGCAGCTGACCTTGCCTTCTTAGGAGAGACACGGAGACAGGTGTGGGAGAAACTAATCAAAATGATCAGGGCTGAATCGGCCCTGCCTTTCCTCACTCGGTTTATAGGTGGTTCACAGGGTTGTGCTGGGCTGGTCGTAACCATGGGAATGAGGGAGAGAAAGGCCTTGGAACCCTCTGGCCTGCCGCAGCCTGCTCTCAGTACCCCAGCATCACTGCAGAAGTCAGCCGGGTTCCTAGGGGTGAACGCACGCCCTCAAGTCACTGGATCTGGAGCCTGCCAGCTAAGCCTCCAGGGTTCGAAGAATAACGTCTCAACTGTTGCCGTGTTCATAACGTCAAAGGCATGAATGGGGAGAGTGGAAAAATAGATAATCCAGCAACCGGACACATTTTCTAGGATCCCGCACAGGAAGGCAGAACTCCTTCGGCACCACGCCGTTATCGTGCCTCTAAATGCTTTCTCATTTCCTACTTACCTTGCGCCATCCAGCAGGGAAATATCCAGAAGGAAAAGAGAAAGCCTTTAATTTTTAAAGCCTGGGGAAGGGCCCATGGCCTTCATGGATGTGAGTTGCAGAGAAACAAGCGTCACGAATTGTGCCACCCTGGGACCTGTGCTTCCCTCACTACCTTGCCCCAACATTTCCTGGTAAAATCATAAGCAGAAACGCTAGGAGGAGGTGTCTTAGGTTTATTTTAGCGCTATAATACGAAGTAAACAGGTACACAAGGAGGAGAGGGTACCATAGATTTTCAGGAGGCTTGGGAAGGCATGAATGGGGAGAGTGGAAAAATAGATAACCCAGCAACCGGACTCATTTTTTCATTTTTCTAGAAAAAATAGAAACACACCTGATGGAGATTTCAAAGACTGCTTAGTTCACTCCAAGACACTGGTGGTTGATTTCCAACTGGGCTTCTCCAACTAGCCAATCCTAATAGACCCATTTATTTGTCTTAATGAGAAATTCAAATTGGTAAATACAGTTATAATAAACTATGAGCGTATTTACTTCACTTGGAACTGGAGTAGTGGAAAATAATAAAAACCTCAAGCACATTGGCAGTTTCTTAAAAATATTTTATTTATCCTGGGTGTGGTGGTGCTCACCTTTGATCCCAGCACTCGGGAGGCAGAGGCAGGTGGATCTCTGTGAGTTTAAGGCCCAACTGGGCTACAGGGAGACCCTGTCTCAGAAGACCAAAAATTTTTTTATTATTTGTACTTTATGTGTATGGATTGTATAAATGCATGTAAGTACAGCCCTTCTGATCCCCTGGAACTAGAAATTACAGACAGTCGTTAGTCCCTTATATGGGTGCTGGGATTGGAACCCAGATCCTCTGCAAGAGCAGCCAGTGCTATTAACCACTGAGTCATCTCTGCAGCCCTGCATTGGCAGTTTCAAGGTACCTAAAATTGTATTCTACCAAAGCCCTTGAATTCCAGCTGTGCTTGGCAGTTGGCAAAGCAACACCTCTAATCCACAAGGAACTTTGGTAGGGTTGAGGTTGAAGGTTTGGGAGTTTCTTGTTTTAATGAGCAAAGGTAGGGTGTAGGGGTACAACCATGTGTGAGGGCCTGTGTTCAATCCCCATACATGTACACTACAAAAAGTAAGAGATTATCCAGGGACACATCAGCTGTATTACTATAGCTTCTTCCTCATGCCAGCATACCATCTTTCTAATTGGGATTTTGCCTTATAAATGAAAGGTGCCTCACTAAGAGAAACAACTAGACAGATTTTTGTGGAACTCCCAGTAAATAACTTTGAAGAGTCTGGAATTCAAGCACTGTCTGAGAGATTCACAAAAAACCTTGTATTATTCCCCACAAAAGATTTAACCTGGCCTTGCGTAGGGCAGAACCAGATAGCACAAAGATCTCTTAAGCTGTCCTCCAAGATTCAAGTCAACAACCTTTGCAAGAAGGAGCTGAGAGTGTGAGCCAGATACCAGCTGCTTTTAAGTTGTAGAGTCCATGGAGAACTAAAGGGGAAATGTTTTGAAAGGTGATGTTGAGGGAGAGGGAACAGGAACTGGGTCCCCTGGCTTTAGAGGGATGTCTCTAGAGACGTTGATATTAGGACCACAGAGGGCAGCAGAGGGCACCCATAAGCAAAGCTCCCAAGCTGCTTAAAAGGGGAACAAATTATCCCTCTCAGCAAATCTCCCCACCTGTCTCTCAACTCCCTACAGTGCTGATTGGAGTCAAAGGTTGTTATGCCAATATTAGGTCTTTAGTTTCCTCTCTTCTTTGTAGAATATCCCATAAAGAGGATGAACTATAGATAAGGGGTTAACCTCCAAACTTGGTAGGAAGCAAGCACTTGGGATTGTAGCAGGAAGGCAAGAGAATGATGATCTCAGCAGTCCTGTCAGAGTGGCAGATGTGGCCCAGGATGGGGTCGGAAGTCTGGTTGGAGTGGGCAGGACTTAGCAGAAGAAACTTTGGAAGGCTGGACTATTGCATGAGTGTTTGAAGACTTTTTGTGTTGTGGGGGTTAGGATTAAATTTTATTAATAATATGTACAGATTGACATGTAAGCAACTTGAAAAATCAACAACGTTCAATTCATTGTCATAATGAAATCAAGAGGAGGCAAAAGAGGCCCCTAGGACTCAGAATTCAAGTAGGCACTGAAGGTCACAAAAGTGCACTTGTCCTTGTTCTGTGTATACATAGTCTCATGTAATACCCACCTGGCCCCAGTCTGACCATTTAGTTGGTTTGGAGTTGAGGAGAACATGGGACTAACAGAGGTGAGAGGATGGAGCATCTGGCAGAGGCCATTGCTCCTCTTCCATTGAAAAATCCTTCTGAGTCACCCCTTATGATAGTTCATCTGCATTGTCAAGTAATTTAGAATCACTTAGGAGACAGTTCTGGGCTTGTCTGTGAGGGTGTTTCTAAAGAGGTTTAACTGAGGAAGGAAGACCCACCCTGAATGTGGGTGGCAGCATCCTATGAGCTGAGGTCTCCTGATGAACAAAAAAAGAAAAAAAGGAGGAATCCAGCTGACTACCATTCTGTCTTCCTGACTGCAGAAGGATACGGTGTGACTGTGCCTCATCTCCTCCCACCACTTAAACCACCATGCCTTCCCAATATGATGGATTGTTCCCCCAAACTGTGAGTCAGTGCAAACTCACCTAGCCCTAAATTGCTTTTGTCAGTTATCACAGTATCAAAATACTACTACTATACTACTACTACTACTACTACTACTGCCACTACTACTGCTGCTGCTGCTACTACTCCTACTACTACTACTGCTGCTGCTACTACTGCTATACAACTCTACCCACACACAGGCATAGTAAGTACTCCTAAACAGAGCCAATCCATTCTTCCTGTGACTTTCAAAGATCTATCTTTATTCTCTCTCTTGCCCTGAACTATGGTACAAAAAAAAATCCTACTCCTTTGCCTGGCTCCTGGCCAACATCCTGAGGTCATTTTATAGACATACACTATATATGCTTTTAAACATTATGACTTTTGGTCCACATATTCCGAATTGTCATTTCTAAAGGTGTTTTGTGATTTTTTATTAAGGGAAAGGGTCAAATTTTTTCTATTGGCATGTTTAAGTGCCTTCTGATAGAGTGATTTGTTCATAATCGATTCTAATCTATCACACCTGGATTGCCAGTGACTTAGCTATTGGCTTCCATTGCTAGGTCTAGGAGATTGCAGCAATGAGAGTTCTTGTATGTTTATCACCCTATCATTCAGTGGATAGTGAAGGAGTCATAGGATCATAGCTACTCTGCTGTGTTGCTTCAAGGACAACATAATGACTCAATCTGGTCTTCTGAAGAGGGTCAATGGTTCTCCTGGAGGACCTAGCCCATTTGCACACACACTGCATTTCTTAGATATGAATACGTATTTGTTTAACTTCTAAGACTTCAGAAATTGATAAACATATTTTAAGTGGTAATGATTCATTTTGTCTCCCCCTAAACTGTTTTTAAATTGGTAAATATATATAATCAATATACTCTTAAGATTTTAAAATATGGAAATTGAGGGAAAAATCATAGTCTAATTCTCTAAACAGCAGATTCAGCAAGAATTTGGTGGGCTAGGATAGGTAGAGAGGGAGTAAAAAGCAGTCCCAGCCATGTCTACCTCTAGGACCCAGAGAAGCCTAGCCTGTGCTGGCTGGGCTGGAGGCTGGTGTCTGGGACATTTGAGGTGATAAAGTGACTCCCATGTGAGAGGAATGGCCTGTAGGAAAGAAATGCCAGCCCCACCTTAGGAAAAAGCCTGAACAGACACTAAACTTCTCTGTCATGAATAATGATGACACTGGGCCAAGCAGCCAGGCCCTGGAGTCTGGGTGACCAAGAGTGGCAAAGAATAGGGGTCAGAAACATCCTCCCAGCCAGTCAAAGTGACTTTGGTTATCATGGGGTGTTATTTCAGTTGCAACTGAGAGCCCAAATGAGGGGTGTCTACTACCCCCACTTCTAAAATTCAGAACACAAGAAAGTTTTTGGGAATGGTTTTGCCTTTTCCCTAGCCACTGTCCACCTCAAGGGAACGTGTTGTTTCCTGTAAAGGAGGACCAGCAATTGGATTTCATATAGTTGTCAGCATCATGACCAGTCCAAGGGAAAACATCTACTCTTCTCTCCAAGGCCAGTGACTGGGGCTTCAGGAAGACCATATAGGGAGCTCATGCCTGTTCTTGAAGCTTGAGAGTTGCAGGAGACCACATAGTGCAGAAAGGCTTGTTAATGTGGCCTGTGGTGTATACATCTACATCTAGAAGTTATTTCCATTGCTACATCATAGCAATGAACATATGGTAAGTTATCCAACTCTCTGAAATCTGACTCTGAGGGGGCAAGATGAGTTCATGAGAAGTTTATTAGGGCATACTTTTAGATGATACCTTGGTGAGATAACAGAGGAAACAAGACCAGGCAGAAGGAACAGTGAAGTCTAGAGGCACCCTCAGCAAAGGCTTCATTCAACCCTCCAGAAAGATCTAAAGCTGGAAGATCTGAGTTGTTCCAAGGTAGCCCGAACAGATCTTGCTTCCCCTCCATTGACCAGTCATCAGTACTGGATGCTCTTGAGGAAATGTGAAATCCTGGACAATAGCAATCCCAAGCAAGGTGGAAGTGGTGCAACATGTCTTTCAATCTATAGGAGGGATCTGAGCAGTGATCTTGTTATGTAGAATGAAACATGACATTCAGAGAGCAGATATAGAAGCCACCAGAAGAATTTCACCTGGCATTTGAGACAGGGTCTTTTTGTAGCCCTAGCTGACCTAGAACTCACGTAGATGTAGATGTAGACCAGGCTGGCCTAAATCTTGCAGAGATCTGCCTGCCTCTGCCTCCTGAGTGGTGGGACTAAAGGCATGTGCCACTACGCCCAGCCTGCCTGGGATTTTTAAGGGGAGACTATTCTCATGAATGTCTTCAAGGAGACCTTAAAGGAAATGGTGAAGGTGCCACTGGAGGCAGATGATGGGGGAGGATCACAAGGGGCAGCTGAAGGAGCGACCCTTTTGGAACCACAAGAGTTGCAGTTGGGAGGTAAAAGTGATGTGATTGTGCAAGGAAAACACAAAGATACCAAAGAGGGAAACATCTGTGGTGGACAGAGAAAATCAGAGAGCAATTGTACCTATGGTTAAAAAAAAAAAAAAAAAAAAAGCAGGGAGGGGGGAAAAGGGATGGAGGAAAGAAGAGGGGAAGGAGGGAGGGGGGAGGAAGAGAGAACTTTCCTCCTTACTTTCCCTTCCTCTTATACTAGAGAGGCCAAGTAAGCTAGTAGTAGGACAGGGTTAGATATGCTAGATGGATAGATATATTGGTATCTTCAGTACGAAGCAGGGTGCTTGGCATGAAAGGAGCATTCAATAAATAATATAGAGAGTGGAAAATGTTTGCCCCTTCATGATCTCCAGTGACTGCATAAGAGCCTTGGCATCAGCATCACAATGGGGGTTGAAACTGGGCCCTTCTGAATTGTTGGTGTCCAAGGGGAAAGACAAAGGGCAGCTGCTGAAGCACACATGGGCACATGACATATCTCCCAAATGTACTTGTACATGTATGCACACACATGCTCATGTACCTCTGCAGGTCCCACAGCATGAAATAAGTCTCCACATAAACCTCATTGTCAACCTTGTGTTTCTCTTGAGTGCATACTTTGTCTTTGCCTTTTGAAGAAAACCAGGGACACAATGCTGAAGAATGTGTCTGTAAATACTTAAGATTTTAAGCCCTGAGGATTTTCTCTTGGTCTCTTCAGGAGGTTGAAGTCTCTGGTGTGTGAATCCTGGGGGCAGGGGTCGGGGTGGGCTAAGGCCAGTTGTGTCCAACATTCCCAAAGTCCTACCTGAGTGGAAGAGAGGTGAGATGTAGATTTTTCAAAACTTCTAGACAATGGATCTTGGTATGCTGTATGTCAACTGTTGATTTTATATCATAGCATATTAGCTCCTCAGTATTTCTATGTGGGTGAAATTAAAATGGTTCCTGATCAGGTAGTCATTTATGGTCATGAGTCGCCTAAAAGCATGCTAGAGTAACACTCTAAGCAGATGATTCTGAGCAAGGCAGCCAAACTGGAACTCATTGTATATGTGAGCATTACAAAATGAAGTTCATATGCCAAGGTTTTAAAGAATAATTAAGGCCATAATTGTAAGAGTACTGGGAAAATCCATAGATGATTCCAAGCTAATTTTACCTATTAAGAGTTAGACAGCTCATTTAAAAACCAATAAAATGATAGTGTTGACACAACACAGCCTTCTAAATTCCCCCTTCAAATTCTGTTGCACTTGAGGCAGTATCCCATTTGACTGTGCATGTGAATCTTTACTTAATTCATCTCATCCACTCATTCTTCTGCACTTAAGCACTTAGGTGTTCATTCCACATTCATCACTGTGGTTGAAACTCAGCTTAGAAAGATGAGTGACATATGGCCTTAACCACTAAACCTCACAGTCTGCTATTGAAGACAGATAAAATACCACACCTTGGAGTTAAAAGCCCTGTTTTTCTAAGAGCTCAGAATGGGAAATGACTGGTTGGAAACAGAACAGGGAGAGAGAAGTTAGGGAAGGCTTCTAGAAAAGGTGACATTTTGGCTGGATCTTAAAGGATGATCAAGATTTTCCTAGTAAGAGTAGGGGAAGAAGAGCATTCTGGGTAGAGGATGGCTACTGAGCTTTTTCTTCCAGACTGAGAGCCAAGGGCAGGCCATACAGAAGCTACTCAAACCTTTTGCAGAATTCTAGTTATTGTTTCTTTTGGTTTTCAGCTCTTACTAGTTTTTACATTACTTAGGAAGCTTGGGTGAGTGGCTGCAAGAGTGTATATGGAGGACAAGGGTCACACCAGTGCTAGATGTCAGTGGGACATGACCCTCATCTTTTAGACCTGACATTCCACCTTTCCCAAGAATTTGTTCTTGATAATTAGGTGGTCATCGAGGCAGGAATGTCACCAAAGTGTGGCAGTGAGTAAGCACTCCTTTGCCAACTCTAATGTCTGTGGACCAGTGTGCAGGTGACTTCAGCCCTGGCTGAGTTTACCTGGCTCAGTTTACCAGGAACCTACTTTAAGTCCTTCAAGAGAAAAGGTTATCTTTTTTTGCTGAGCACAGTTTTCACAAAAACTTACTATTCTCTTCATACTGAAGTTTTGCACAAAAGGCATTCACATTAGAGCAAAATTCCCATGAGTGTTAGAACCTCCCATAGCCAACTCCTCTAAAAGTATAGGCACTTGGCTATAAAGGCTACCAGATCTTGGAGATGTTAAATGGATCAGAGGCAGATAAAATTGTCCCCACAGTCCAACTCAGGAATTATTTGTAGGTGCACACAGCAGGGGAGGCTCCTACAGCTGGGCAGAGTAGACCCAGGAGGGCCCTTGAACCCTGTAACTTGAAATTTCTTAACCTGGGCACTGCCGCCTATTTGCTCACTCTCTCCTGTTTCTATTTCTCTCCACATTTTTCTCTTTCCCGGTTCCTCCTTCTTAGTGCATATCTTTCTATCTCCAGAAGTTTCTACTGAGCTTAAAGGTGTCAATAAGCACAGCGTTTACAATCTTGCCGATCTGAGAGATAAGAAGGTCATATTCAATGCTATTTCCCCACTAGAGGCTCCTGTGTAGAAGAAACTGGAGGGAAAAACATGCTAGGTGTTATGTTGCAAGACAACTGTGGCTTTAAGTCACTCACGTTGATAATGATAGCACAGCACTATGGCAGGCCTTAGGATGGCACTAGAGGGGACATGGGGTTAGGGGCTGTTAGAGGAGTGTGGCAGAGGAGTCAGGAGCAAAGAATCCTCTTTCCCTGTTGTTCCTAGATTAATATTTCTGCTAAATTAAAGGAAGTCTATCTTCCTTGCACAGTGGAGCAGGAAATGACAGGATGGGAAAAGTTTTGGAAAGCCCAGTAAAAGTCTAAGTACTTGAACTGGACTGATTCAAGTCTGTGTAGGCCAGTGTACTATGAGCTGAGCTGTACATGAAGCTAGAGACAGTTTAAACATCCATCTTTCTCCTTTGGCCTCAGTTCATGGTGAAGAAGTGTGTTGCCAAGGGCTGGGTGGGGACAGCTTAGAAATGGAAGACTAAAGCCCAAGTTCTGGTCTTCATTTCTTAGGGGAGCTCAGGTTTAAGTTTCCACTGACCTGACCAACATGTCAAAGTCACAGCTTCCTTGTTTGAAAGACAGGAATTCCAACCATTCTACCTCACAGACTTAGAGACAAGGTCAATTGTAATACTGAGATCAAAGACACTTAAAAGTATAACACAAATGTGGTTATGACCAACCTCTGCATGGTGTTTCTTATATCATATATAGGATCTACGTATACATTAATACAGTTGAGCGAGATGCAGGCAGGGTGGCTCACCTGACAGGAATGGCAGGTTTTTCTGTCCTCTCTCCCTCTGTGCCTGCCCCACACCTAGTCACCTTGTCACCCCAGTGGATCTGTCAGCCTAGCCCCACCATTAGAGGGCACTGCACAATCTTTGTACAATGTGCCCTTCCCACTCACCTTTCCTTTTCTCCAAGGGCTTCTTTCCATCTAGGAACAAACCCCTTCTCCTAGCCTAGCTGTTTCCACTCAGGCCCTAGTCAGCCTCAGTCATTCTCTAAACACTTTCTGGAGGAGAAATGCCCAGGCTTCTACTATGCTCCAAAGGGATCCAAGTGCCAAGAGGGAAAGGGGCCATCGGGGCTTCCTGATGGTGCTATGCAGTCCATGGTACCGCCCTCTTCCCCTGCTTCTGGCAGCCACTGGCTCTACTTCACTCTTAGCCTCTGATCAGCTCCATCCTCCATCTTCTGTGACCATCACTGCCTTCCATCTGGACAGACATGACTGGCTCTTATTCTTGAATTATTCTTATGGATGCCTGTCTTTCCTTGCTCTACTAGATCTCTCACACACAGGCCTTCAATATTTGCTGGTTGATTTTGTCTCCTGATGGATAGAAGGACAAACCAGTCCCAAGAACTGAGTTTGTACTCAATTATCCCTGGCCTGAGAAGTTTCCAGGATGTGGGAAACACTGGCTTTCATGAGAAGAGAAATAGCAAGATACTGCAAATGTTTTAGACCAGTAAGCCTGAGGTCTAGAGAGTCCACAATCTTAGAATTACTCAGGCCTGGACTGACTCCTAGCTCTGTAATAGCTTTGGATACATCTACCAACTTCTCTATATCAGTTTCCTTGTCTGGAAATGAAGCTGCCCACTTCAGAAGGATGCTGTGAGGATTCCGTGAGCCTTTCCAATGCTTTGATACAAAAACCACATGTACTCCTAATCATGGCTTCCTACTTTATTTATGTTCTGCAGTAACCCATGCTAGACGAGCATCCTACCACTTTGTCCTCACACTAGGGCCTTCCTTCCGTCCTGTCCTTCCGTCCTTCCTTCCTTCCGTCCTTCCTTCCTTCCTCCGCTCCCCCTTCCCCCTTCCCCTCCCTCCCTCCCCTCCCCCCTTTTCTTCCTTGTCTTATGGTTTTGTATGGATATGTGTTTAAAGAAAAAGCACTTCTGCTGAGATCTGACCTGCAGAGCTGAGGTTGGGCACAGGTGACATTGCTGGAGGAACGCTAAGCACTGTGACCTTTCTTGATAGCTATGACTTTTATTTCTCAATCCTCTGACAGCAGGAGGAGTTGTCCCTCAGCAAAACAATAGCACAAATAACACTTAAACACTTTCTGAGAGGATTCTGCTACCCCAGAGTCCCTCTAATTGTTGAGGAGAGACATAACTCAGCCTCAGGGTAGCTTGAAGCAAATCTCTGATGTCAGATGTGGCCCTCATCCCTTGTCCCAGCTGGTGGCCTCCAAGGTGAGAGAGGCACAGGGAATCTCTACTTTCCCAATGGGGCCAGCAGTGATCAACCACACCTATTAAAAACTGCTCCAGGTTTGGGAGCTGAGGGAAAGAATCTGGCTGATACTGGGGTCACCTAACGAACCATCCTGTGAGTGATGTCCCAGAAGCCACAATGCTCACAGTGGAAATTAACTCACATTATTATCTTACAAATCCCAGTTAGTCAATTGGATTAGCAAGTATCTAGTATGTGAAGGAGGAGGGCAGATAAGCACAGCCTTTGCTTTTGTATAGCCCTTTGTTCTACAAAAGTAACTTTTTAAACAGTCTATCACTGGCCCCCATCATGCCTTTATGACATAAACAGCATAGATATTTCTAATGGCCAGTTTACAGCTAGATAAGCCTACAGATAGATTAGACTAGGTGACTGACGCATCTAAGCATCTCGGATCACAAAGCATATTGAGGCATCCAGGGCTCTTATCGTTTAGGCTTATTGTCTGCTTCTATTTGCTTCTCTCTTGTCACAGCTACAGGCCATTCTCCATAGAGCCGCCAGAGTCATCAGAGTCTCATGACCTCTGATGAGTCTATGTCACTTCCTGCCTCATGGTCTTCAATGTCTTCCCACTGGAGATAGATACAATGGCATGATACACCTAGCCCAGCCACCTGTCTCCTCTCTCTCCTCCCTCCTCTTAAACCAGGCTGCCCCCACCAAGCCCCTTCTCAGGCTTCCCCCAAGCTGCTCTTCTCCCACACTGGCTCTTCAACTGCTTCTTCCTCCTCAATCTAGGCTTCTAGGTTGTTCTTTCTCACTGCCTGGCTTTTGCTCTCTGGAGTCATCTTATTATTTGCTGAATGTTTGCTGCTGGACTCTCACCAGTAGATCATCGGTTTCTTAGAGTCAGGGACTTTGTTTTTCTCATGCTCAGTCCCCAGCACCTAGAATGGGACCTGCACAGAGCAGGTAGTGGTAGTTGGTTTTTTTTTTTTCTTTCTTTCTTTTAATAAATGGATATTGTACTGCATTGACAAAAGTAAGAGAGACAAAGTCCTGGAATTAGCCCTATCTAGGTTAGACAGTGAGGACAAGAGGGTTACTAGCAATGGGGAGTGCTATGTCTAACTTACACACATTGAACGGTCTCTGTGAGACATTGCACAATGTTACTGGGTCAGCCTGTCCCTACCCAATCTAAGGCTTCTGAGCCTAGTTTTCTCCCTCCCTGGAGATCAGACTAACAAACCAAGCCTAGCCATCACTCTCAAAGCAGACTCTGACTCTAATTCAGCATCACCCTAAGCTAGGCTGTTAGACCCAAAACCTTTGATTTGAACCCTGTACCTAATCATCACCTTAACTTGCTACTCTAATTGGAATGGAAAATCCAATACCAGAAGCACAGTCCCCTTTACCCATCAGGCCAACCATAGACCCAGGAACCATCCCAGTGTCTCATCCCAGTTCTGCCATATCTAGCCCTCATCAACAGCTTCATTTCTCTCAGTGGGATTGACAGTGGGGATGAGATCAAGAGTCAAGACACAAAAGCCTAAAAAAAGGACTTTAGAAATGATCTCATTTCTTCCCTTTTAGATAATATTATAATTTATAAATAGTGTCATTTATTTTATATTTGTCCTACTGATCCTTCATCTTGCCTTATTTTGTATCAATCAAGTATTAGTTAATATTTACTTCCTCTATTCACCTTTTAGCTAAACCTTTCTGTTTTTTGTGTTTGTTTTATGAATCATACTATGCATCCTTAATTTATTATCCTCTATCTTGAATTACAAGACAGAGGATATCTGCATCTATTGAAATGACCTTGTGGTTCTTGTCTTTGAATCCATTTATATGACTTATGATGTTTATTGACATATATATATATATATATACTGAACCTAAACCAAGGGTTGGCCTGTAATGCCAGTGCTGTGGGTGATAGAGAAAGGAAGATTTCTGGGGCTTCTGGCCACCAGACTAGCTCCGGGTACAGTGAGAGACCCTGTCTCAAGGGGATAAGAAGTAGCATGATAGAGCAGGACACCCTGGGTCCTCCTTTGGATTCCACATATACATAGGCATACATACCTCTGCACACACATGTGCAAATATCACACACAACACCATCCACATACATACACATGCACACATGCATATACACATGAACCTAAGCAATATAATTCCTTTTGGCCATTTCAGTTCTTTATTCTTTGGTTGTCATATATTGCTTAGAAAAGTGTTCTTTAAAGATATTAAGAACTAAAATGATGATTCTTTTCTTTTCCTTCCTTTTTTTTTTTTTTTTTTTTTTTTTTTTTTTAAAAGACAGAGTCTCAATATGCAGCCCTGGATAGCCTGGAACTTGTTATGTAGACCAAGCTAGCCTTGAAATTGCACAGATCTGTCTGCCTTTGCTTCCTGAGTGCTGGGATTAAATGTATGCACCACCATGCCCAGCCAAGAGGATTCTTTTAAAAACAGCTTATATATTTAGTTTCTATTGATCTGTCTTTTCTGTTTATAAATTTTTAAATTTTGTTATAATTATACAGAGGGATGTATGGTTTATGCGTGAGTGTGGGCACATAAATGCCACAGCACCTGTGTAGAGGTCAGAGGATAACTTTTGAGAGTCAGTTCTGTCCTTCAACCATAGGATCCAGGGATGGAACTCAGGTTATCAGGCTTGTGTGGCAAGTACTTTTAGCCACTGAGCCATCTCCCTGGCCCTCTTCCTTCATGTCTGTAAGTTAAGTTTCCATCTGGTCTTTGATCAAGTTTCCCTTTCACCTGTAGGACTTCACAAGTCTCTCCATGGACTCTGCAGCCGCCTGACACTTCCATCCCTGCTTCCACAAGTCTGTACCTTCCACCCATTTCAAATTCCCTAACGACAGATCCATATGGAACCATAAGAGAGGAGAAAGCAGGTAACAAGTAGTCTCTCTCTTTCCTCCTTCTGATGCCCCCACCAGCTTCAGAGCCCCCTCTCTGGCCCTGGAATGTAATATTAGACCACTGGGCTTGTTATATTTGTACTTATTTTTCTCCCTGAGAGAGGGAGGAAAGCACCAAGTTATCTGATTCTCTTCACTTGTCCTAGGTATTTATGGAGCCATGTGGGTGTAGACCTCTGCTAGATGGAGAGAAAGGTGGGCAGGGGGGAGTGGGGGAGCTAAAGAAAAGTCAAGAAGCTTATAGACAGACTCCTTGGGAGACCTTGGTACCCATCCTGAGGAAATTAGTTCTCTCTCTCTCTCTCTCTCTCTCTCTCTCTCTCTCTCTCTCTCTCTCTCCCTGTCAGTCAGCAAAGATCAATAGAACTGTGGGTTGGAATAAATGTGATTGGGTAAGAAAACATGATGAAAGAAGTCCTTGGATTCTGAAGATGTTGCCCCTGAGGCCCTCCTATCTCTAAAGATCAGTGCAACAGGTAACAAGAGCTCCTTAAAGCTTTGGTGGTATACAGTTGAAGACAAATCAAAGGTTGCACTGCTGTGCACACAGAGATTTGGAGAAGATTTGGGCACATGGCTGGAGGCAGTCCTCTGAAGGGTCAACTGGAGGGTGAGAGATGTGAGGAGCTCATTCCTGAGCCTGGAGGCAATGATCAGGAAGATACACACCTGGCCATCCACCAGGCTTCTTCCTGGAGCCTAAGTCCTCTGTAACTTCTCCTCCACGTGTCTTCAATCCCTCTGACAGTTGACCCTTAGTCCTCCTGCCAGATGCCCTCAACTTCCATGACTTCCTTCCAGCTGCTATTTCCTTCCTCCTCCTCCTCCTCATCTTCATCCTCCTCGTCCTCGTCCTCATCCTCCTCCTCTTCCTTCTCCATCTCCTCCTACATCTCCTCCTTCATCTCCTCTTCATCTTTTTTTCCTAATCAATATCCCTAGAACCAGTCAGACCTGAGTTCAAATCCAGGCTAGATCTCTTGCCAGTTAGCTGGCTTTAAATAATTCATGTGCCACAGATGTGTGGCTTCTTGGTCTATAAAATGGAGGTATCTTCTTCCTCCTCTTTTGAGAGATATTTTTCTTATTTGGAAAATTCTCCAAGAATGAATATAATTGTGACAAGGCTAAGATACTTAAAATATAAAAAGTCCATCTAAAACAGTAAAAAATATTCTAACATAAAAACACTAAGTAGTTAGGTGTTTGGAACAGATAATTTCAAAAGATAAGATACAAAAAATAATCACATTTCACATGTGCTTACCAACAATACTAGGAGGAATTAAAATGAAAGAAATACAGGCTGGAAATATAACTCAGGGTTAGGGATGTAGCTTAGTGACAGAGTGTGTGCTTGTCATACACAAGGGCCTGAATTCAATTTGTGGCAGGGAGGGGGGGAGAGGGAGGGAGGGAAGGAGGGAGGGAGGAAAGGAAAGGAAAGGAAAGGAAAGGAAAGGAAAGGAAAGGAAAGGAAAGGAAAGGAAAGGAAAAGAAAGAACATTTTGCCTATAAAATCTACAGTAACTTTGAGTCTATAATGATCAGTATCGACCGCGCTCTGGTAACATGGCTCATCTTTCTTTGTCCTAGGAATGTTTCTGGGAACACAGTTTGGCAATATGTACCAAGATCTTTAACACTTTGACATAGTAATTTGACTTTTAAGGATTTGTTTGAAGGCTGTAATCAGAGATGAGGTCAAAGATTAATATTCACAGATGTTCAGATGTTCACCACTGAGTTATTAATAGGAAATGTTTAGAAATAAAATCTAATCAGCCATGAGTAAAAGAATGCTTAGCTTGTTAAATAATGCATACTTAAATTGAAATTATATAGCTATTAAGATATTTTCAAAGAAAATTAATGACAAAACCATTATAAAACAATGTTTTTTTGACAAACAAGATTTAACATTATATATAACACATAATTCCAGTTTTATGCAGCTGTATTTTTTATACTAATACCCAGGCATCATTAGAAAAAAGACAGGACTGGGGAGATGACTGTGTGAGCATAAAGATCCTAGCTTGAATCTCTAGTACCCTTGTGCACCTGTAATCCTAGCACCGAAGAGAGTAATTAGAAACAGCTCAGTTGTTCATATTGAATAACTTCGTGCATGCATAGATTGTGTAGTGTTCAAATCAGGGGAAGTGCATTTATTCCCACAAGTATTTATCACTTTTTTGGTGATGAAATAATTCAAAATCCTATCTTCTAGCTTTTTCCATTTAATCTCAAGAAGCTATGAGGAAGCATCACCTCTGTCCCCACCTGGCAGGTGGGGGTGTGGACAATACTGTGGCTGGTACCTTGGGGAGGACTAAGCTTGTATCCTGACCCTCTGACCCCAGATCTTCCTGCCTCCTTTGCCTCTGAAAACTTGATTCACTTCATCTGGGAAGACTCTAAACACAAGATTTTCAAGTCATTGCCCCTCCTTCCAAATCTGTTTTATTTTAAAGTCACATAAAAATAGCTTGTTCCTAAAAAAAGAAAAGACATTTAGCAAAAGATGTTGGTGAACCATTATTTATCATTGGGAGAGATAGAAAAACAGATGTCCAGAGGTTGGGGAACAGTTCAAAAAGTAGTTGTATCTTTACTGGGCACTAAAAAGGCACAAAAGATGCTTTATATAGAATTCTTTATTCTGTTTTTTGAGACAGGGTCTCACTATGTGGCACTAACTGACCTCAAACTCGCTATGTAGACCAGGCTGACCTCCAACTCACAGAGATCCGTCTGCCTCTGCCTTCTGAGTGCTGGGATTAAAGGTGTGCACCATGGCACCCAGCTCTTTTGTAGACTTTTTAATGACATGAAGATATTTTTGTTGTAAAGGTCATCAAATAAATAGAATGATATATATA
>NW_008359442.1:11975811-11986462 GCF_000622305.1 Nannospalax galili
CACTTGAAGGCTAACAGTTTAATATCATGACCATAGGGTTATACATGGTCTTTACCTCCTGTCATATACTTTTTATTGTTTTCATATAGAGTGTCTATAATGAACACCAATAACTTTATGAAAGGAACTTTAAGATGAAAAGGAAAAACTAACAATAGATACAGGGCCTGAGAGGAGGTAAACTTCTGTGTTGGGCAATTTGCTAATGAAATCATCTCATAGATTACTGGAACAATTAGATGAGATAACGCATATGGGTTGACTAGCACAGTGCCTGGCACTGAACAGGTGCTCAGTAATTGCAGATTAATTCCACCCTCTCTTTCCATCTGTCCCCACGTATGCCTTTTTTATTCAGAACCCCATATATCATTGACAGCATATCATATTTCATTCTCCTCCATTGGAGTAACACTCTCTCCAGCAAATCTCTTGATCCAAGAGACTATGAATGGGCCACTTTCCACACTCTTCTTTCAGAGCAAGGTGTCAGCAGAAGCTCTGGGTAGCCCTGCTGACCAGGGACAGAAGAACAAGAAAGACACCTGCTTCCCTCTCTATCTGACAACTCATATGCACGTTTTCTTCTCAGGACAACAGCTAGGGAGGAGAGGTTTGCATGGTGCGGTTTTTGGTAAATGATTTCTTTCTCTTTCTGTCCCTTAATCTAGTGCTGATGAACAGCCAGCCATCCCACTATCACTGCTTAATGGTGGTGAATGATGCTCTTTCTAAGCACTTTTACATTTCCTGATGGAAAACAAACATGCTGAGGTTCTTAGCTCTCAAAATGCCATGTATTTGTCATCTCCCCTTCAAAAGGCATTTGTGTGGCGGGGGAGGGGCGGTGTGGAACATAGTATATGAGAGCCAGACACAAAACAAATGAGAAGAGAGAGAACCTAGAGACCAGAGTCTGAAATCTTATTAGCAAGCTCTCCTACCACATGCCCAGAACTACTTTGTCATAGACAATACAGACTCCTGACAGGTGAAGTCAGGACCAAAGTCTCTTATTCTCTAACTGAGAAACAGAGACAAATGCAAAAACTGTTAGCAAAAACACACGCTAGAACTGCAGGGTGCAAAGTACTTTCAAAGCTTTTGGTTACTAAATCACTGCTACAGGGAATAATCAGAGATGAAATGGTCAGGTCTGTCTGAGCAGGCTAAAGCTTGTTAGGACTAGAAAGGTACAGTGGAGAGTGATAACGCTTTTGGGACAAGTAAAGCACAGAACTGGGCTCATATGTGAGGAGTGGTGGAGGATTGCTAGAATGAGGAGGAGGAGCAGAGAGAAATGCACTCAAGGGAGTCACGGTCAGTCTGCAGTGAACCCAGAATGCTTTGTTTGGGCATTTGTACCTGCCTTTGCAGGTTTCTGAGCAGAGGTGACCTAAAAAGGAAGCTTCTGAAACTGACTCCAAGCTGTGAGTCAGAGCCATTCAATGCCATCCAGGGGACATGGCAAGGACATAGTGGGAATCAGAAGACAAAGACAGCGATGAGACCTTTTTAAGGGAAGGCCAACTGCCTAGGCGGCAAAGTCGTGGCCAACCAGCCAGCCCAGTACATGCTTGTAGGTACTCAGCCTCTGTTGCAGAGGCACCACAGCCCCAGGAGTGCTTGGGTCCCTGGGGGAGGAAGAGGAAGCACATTGCTTACTAGGGTTTCCAGGAGTTGTGTAATCATCCCAGACTGGCACCCAGGGCAGGGGTGGAGTCAGGGAGAGAGGGGGTTGCTTCTATTCTCTTAGACACAATGCCCCTTGAACTAACCATTTTCTGTAATGAAAATGAGCCCCTTCCCCCGCCAGTCCCTTGCCCACCAGAAATCTATATCCCAGGAGTCCACAGTTGTGAACAGTCAGTTAAATAACCAGAAGCAAGCTAAAGGCTGCCTGTTGAAGGTCCCCAAGATGTTCTTGGGGGGCCAGAGCAATCAAGCACTGCTCACCCCACCATTCTACATGTGAGATCTACTGTGTGCCAGGCAGGTGCTGGCTACTGAGGACTCCAAAGGGAGGGACACTGCTGGTCACACTCAGTGGGACTGTAGATGTATCAACACATAATTGTAGTGTGGCCAGATACCTGCCAGTAGATTTCTGTGCCAAGTGTTGTGTAAGCTGAAGATGGAGCTGGAATGGTCTGGGGGAAGTGGACGGAGGCTCCAGAGAGGATATGGCACAGAATCTTGAAGAAGAGTAAGCTTGTTAGATAGACACAGGTAGGAAGAAAAGATTTTACACTCTAGGGAATCGCCTGGGTCTGAAGACAGGTAGGCCTACAGGGCTAGAGTCCTGGGTGAAGCTGCAGGCCCTAGAGGGAATAGAAAGGTCTGAAAAACAGAACGATAAATGAGTCCAGGTCATGGGGACACCTGTGGGCATTCCAAGGTGGATACAATGTATCTGGGCAATCACAGGAGACACTGAAAGTCAGATGGGACACTCACTGTTGGGCCAATCCCAGATACATTTCTTCCTTTAGTTGAGCTCTGGGGAGTGAATGAATGAATGAGTGAATGAATGAAGGTGAAACTTTTTTTTTTAGTTCCAAGGCCTCAACACAGAGCCCTAAGAAAACACATAGATATAAGGAATACTGTCTACATTAGTGGGAATCAAAGCAGGAAAGTGCCCTAGCTCTACTGCAAATCTCCAAGGTCTGTTTTGGGCCCCAGCGGTGGCACAGTCCCCCTCGCCACGCCCAGCAGGGCACTTGGCATAGCCCAGGGCGACGTGCCACTCCTCGGAGAGCACTTCCTCCCTCCGCGGCCCGCCCTGCCAGGCTGCCTGCTCTGTGCCTCCCGGAAACGCCTCCCTGCGTGGCCGACTGGCTTGATCAGCGCACAATGGTTTGCAGGAAGGGCCAAGCAGCAGAGGAAGCCTGGGCGGGGTTTTCTAGGAAGGGGCCTTTGCCTGCTGCCTCTCATCCCGCCTGGAGGAGACCTAGCCTGGCGTCACCAGGCCCTTTGACTGCAGTGTACCAGTCACTAGCTGCAAAGCAGATCTCTCCAGACACCAAAGACCCTCCTAGCAGGCCCCAGACACTGAAAATGTCCTAGTGTTCCTATATCAAGACATAATTTTTTATTTAACTTAAATAAAAAAGAAAACCACACAGTTATGTTGGAATATCAGGGCACAAGTGAAAGGGCACTAAACTATCTGAAATGCATATTTTGTGCAAAATAAAAATGATTGGAAGCAATGTAAAATCTTGGCTGGCATTTAAGGTGGCGGAAATAAAGACAGTCTTTACATAATTCGTTTCACTTTTCTATAACTTTAAAAGTACTTTAAAAGTGAAATGAAGGCTAGAGAGATGGTTCAGTAGCTAAAAGCATGTATTACTCTTTCAGAGAACCTGAATTCAATTCTCAGCACCCATGAAGCAGCTGGTGATGGCCTGTAACTACAGTTCCCAGGATCTGGTGCCTCTGGCCTCTGTGGGCACCAGCACTCACCCCACACACACATACACACACACACACACACACCACACGATTAAAAATTATACACTGAACCTTTGAAAAGTGAAATAAACACGAAGAGTAGCAAGATTCATATTTTCTTTTCCATGATGACAACTTAGAGGTTTACTGACTTAATGTCCTGGATGTGAGCCTTGGCACTGCTGCTTAACCAGCTGGGAGATCAAGGCCCAGGACAGAGGTGGGGCCACAGGAGATCTGCTAGGGCACGGTGGGAGGCAAAGGCAGTTTTGTAGGGATTTGTTGTTTGTTTTTGAGACAGCATCATAAGTACTCTATCTTCATGACCTCTTCTTACTTACCTCCCAAAGACCCCACCTTTTTAACACTGGGGGTTAGGACTCCAACTTATAAACTGGGGGGAGGGGATGCATTCTCCATCGGTTGGAATTGTCTTGAGAACCCACCCTCAGGGGTAAATAGACAGCCCCTCTGTACACCCTGACTATGCATACACTGTTTTTCTTTCAATGTCTTCATGACAGAAGTTCACCCTACCCCCACCCCATTCAGTACACATGATTCTGAAGTCTGGGATAAATTTGTCTTCCCTTTCCATATTTGTAAACTCTGTGGTCCCTTCTCTAGACTAAATGCTCTGGCTCTTCCCATAAGCCCCTCCTCTCTTACTGGGTAGACCTACCTAATGATCTGAAATAGGTGTTAGGGAGGTAGCTCAGTTGGTTGAGTGCTTGCCTATCATGCACAAAGCCCTGGGTTTGATCCCCAGCACGGCATAAACTAGGCATGGTGGCACATGCCCATAATCCTAGCATTTGGGAGTGGAGTTAGAAAGATCTGGAGTTCAAGCCCATCCTTGGCTAAACAGTGAGTTTGTGGTCACCCTGAAAACAGGAGATACTGCCTAAGAGACAGAGAGAAAGATATCCTGAAATCCCTCTAGCACTTCAGAAAATTGAGAATTGCTTGGATGTGTTTAAAGGTATATTCTATAAAGATTGGTAAATGACCAATCTACTATCTAAGAAAGTGACAGATTAGGGCCTGTCAAGCCATAAAATCACCCTAAGCTCTATCATTTTCCTAGTCAACTTGGCCATAGAGTTTGTTGACAATTAGGCTGGCCTTCTGGAATTGTTTAGTTTAGGGCTCACCTTGAGTTCAGAAATCTCAGAACTTCTTTACAGAAATATTTATCCATGGAAATTACCTACTGTTAGTACCTCAAGGAAACAGAAAGCTAAGAGATAGCTTGGGATGTAGTTAAGTGGTAGAATACTTGTGTCTTGATTAGTTTTCTATTGCTGTGATAAAACACTGACCAAAACCAACTTGGGGAGAAAAGTGTTTATTTGGTCTACATGTCAGAAGCACAGTTTATCTTTGAGGAAAACTGAGGCAGGAACTCATGGCAGGAACCTGGAGGCAGGAGCTGAAGCAGAGATCATGGAGGAATACTGCTTACTGGCTTTCTCCCCCAGCCATGCTCAGCCTGCTTTCTTATATAACTTAGGACCACCTTCCCAGGGGTAACACCACCCACAATGGACTAGGCTCCCTGCATCAATTAGCAATTAAGAAAATGTATGGCCAAAAGTCAATTAGAAGGAAGCAATGCCTCAATTGAGGGTTCATCTTCCCAGGTGTGTCAAGTTGACAACTGACACTAAATAGCCCAACTTGCCTAATTTTTCTACTGTGTACAAGGCCCCAGATTTGATGCTGATTCCCAGTACTGCAGAGAGAGAGAGAGAGAGAGAGAGAGAGAGAGAGAGAGAGAGAGAGAGAGAGAGAGGAAAAACAGTACACAGCGACAGAGAGACAGACAGAGAGAGAGACAGAGAGAGACAGAGAGACAGAGAGAGGCAGACAGAGACAGAGAAAGGGTATGATAAAAATCCCTTACAGTTGACTTTCAGAAGCCAGGCATGGTGGTGCAGGCCTGTAATCACAGCACTCAGGAGGCCAAGGCAGGAGAATTGTTATGAGTTTGAGTCTAGCTTGGTCTATAGAGTAAGTTCTAGGTCACCCTGGGATACAGCGTGAGAACCTGTCTCAAAACAAAACAAAAAATATACACCTTGAAAGCTTAGTTTGACCCACAGGCTGTAAGAAACACATTTTATGTACATTCAGATGGTCCTCCACTTCAAGGGCTGGATACAGAGCAGCATAAATTTGCTGGATGGGTTGGGGGGTGGCATTCAAGAGCAAAGGAAGAATGGGTTCCAAGGGTGTCCTGACATTTTTCCTAAGACACTCCTTGTCCTTGACTCATCCAGAGCCAACCCAGCTCCTGGGTGGTTCCTGCATACCTCCTGTTCTGCCAGAACTTTCCTTGGAGGCTGTGGGCACAGTGAGTGAGGCCTTGAGACTGGAGCCACAGGTTTTAATCTGGATTGCCTGCTGACTCATTTTGGCCCTAGGCAATTACAGTGGGCTGTTCACAGTGGTAATTCCATACTTGCAACTCCAGGACCCAGCTCTAGAGCCTTACATATCAAGAAGCCTTGGGGAGCAACAGGGAGGGGGATTTAGAGGTCTGGATGGCTGCTCTGTAAGATGGGGCTCCAGGTCCTGGGAACCCAGCTTACCATGTGCCTCTGGCCATAAGACAGAACTTAAAATTTTTCTCTATTTCTTTCTGTGCTATTTGGACTTGAGGGATCAATATGTAACATTCATGCTTTCCACACCTGAGTTTTGAAATACAGAATCAGCAAATGGAGGTAAAAAAAATAGCGCCACTGTGGACAGAACTGCTGAAGACAAAGGACTTCCGACTTGAGAAGACCAGCCAGCAAATACTCAGCCATAGGCCCCTCAGTTGGGGTAGGTCCTTTACTGAGACAGCCAGAGCAGTTTAGAGTGTGAGCTGTTTGATGTCAGGAACACCTACCTGGCCCTGCTCTGCACTCCAAACTTTTGGGTTAGCTGATTCCCACAATTCACCTGGGTGAGGAGGACTAATGGGGGAATAGGTAGTCAAGCAGACATAGAATATTCCCTCTTCATAGAAACCAAAGGGTGGGGAAGAGGACATCCCTACCTCTAGAATTTATTTGGCAATGGCATTGTTGAAATGTGGGGTAGAGAATTTGGGTTGGGAATTGGCTGAGGGAAGCTGGAATGCAATATGGCTACAGAGGCTGTCAAGTGTCTCTGATAGGCAGGGAGGAAGCATTCAACTCAATTCCACAACACTTTTTCAGGATCTGCTTAGTGACAGTGCCAGAATCATCTGGAAATACAAGAACTGCAAGGTCCCTGCCTTTGACCTTCTCAAGGCAGCTCAAACTGTGCTGCCTGAAACAGGAATGAATAGCATGCACAGAGAGAGGAGGAAGTGATATTTCTGTGAGGAGACAGCTGAAGAGTGAGTATGTGTAACATGGCCCTGATGAGAGACACTTCGTGGAAACATGAAAACAAAACCCCAGAAAACCATCAACCTTAAACGTCATCCTGTCCAGAAGCAGAGTGCTGTGCTAGGTAGAGCATGTCTTCAAATCCCAATCTGTAACTGAGTTTATGCTTATAGCAATAATTCCTTGAAGAGAGAAACAATGATCCCACACAGTTTTCCAAATCAGTTACGATGCTATACTCAGGGACTCTGTACCCAGAGTGGCTACTTTCTGCAGGTCTTGGGGGACCCTGGTACCCTGCTTCTGTGTGCTTTCTCCCTGGAGCTTCAAGTGGGTGCACAATTCAAGTGTTCTCACAGAAGCTGCGGGGATCTCAAATCAACATGTATAGAAGAGCTAAGGTGGTCTTCCAAATCCCTTTGTGATACTGTTCTTTCAAAGAGGCCTTGAAAACAAATGGCAAGTCAGGTTTGGAGAAGTTTCTCAATTAGTATCTTCCCCATTAATATTAGAATCTTTCTTTTTGGATCAACATGTACTTAAACCCTAGGGAAGGCACCCACCTCTCCTAGCCAGGTGTCCTTAGTCATCACAGTTCCACATTTGCCTCACTGAAGGACTGACCAGACCTCCCAGGTCATGGCAAATGGCTCCAGGCTACTGTGGCTGTCACCCAGGCAAGTCAAGGTACTGCCTACTGTCCTTAGAACATAGTTATGGCCAGCCCTGGAAAGCCATTGCCTCCACCAATACCCACATGCTGGTTAGGGCCCACCCTGATTTAATAAAATGGTAATGTTGAATAATAACAAATGATTAACTTTAGCAAGCAGAGAAATCTGAGCTGGGATGCTCTGTGCGCTGGAACTGATTTGTCTCATTTGGGGCCACAGTCTGTTCTTTAGCAAGGTTGGGTCCTGGGAAGCCAAGGTTGAGGAAGAGACTCTTTGCTGTGGAGGGTCACCTTCAAGGGAAGTATGTAGAAGAAAGAAGGGTAGAGGTTGTTTACAAGGCAGGAGTCAACTTGGCACCTTTCATGCGCCTGGAGATTTATCCAATGTGGTAAATCTGGAGGAGACTCGAGGAGGTGAAAGCTGAACCAGAGATCGCTCCTCTCTGGGTTTGCTTCCTCACCTGGTCTCGGGGCAAGAAGACATCTCTCCAGGGAAGATGCTTCGAGCAGGGTGCAATGAGTGCTAATCTTTCCTTGTGTTTTCTATAGTACTTAGAAGGGTGCTCAGGACTTAGAAACTACTTAGCCAAATAAATATTTGTTGAGCAAATGAACAAATTCATCTGTTTCCTCTTTGCCAGAAACTCCCCATCCCCAAAGGGAAGCGAGTCTTGGGTGAGTCACAAATATTCCAATTGTTATATGCAAGAGCCTCCATTTCCATATTCTCCATAGTTCTAGGAATTTGCTGAGAAACCTCCACACAGCAAGGCTTTGCTTTATACAGGAACAATGCTCCTGAAAAGTTGGGTGTAAGTCAGATTTTATACAAACACCTTAGTAATTTAAATGTACAATGAGAATAGGCTATTTTAAGATTGTTGTGAATTTGTGTAGAAAGATAATTTGTTAAACTAGCATAAGGCAAAATGCAGTTAAATCTCAGAAATTAGACACATGTGGATACCGGTTCAAGTTCACTGCCCTCACTCCCGTTCTTTACCTGTTACTAAGGGACTAATTTTAAGAAAACAACCACATTATTTAAAAAGAAAAAAATAAAATTTTGCTATTGTTGCTTCTTCCTGTCTCCCCACTACTGGGGACTGAACCTAGGACTTCATAGATGCATATATCCCCAATTCCCACCTGACTTTTTGAGCAAGTTCTCCCTAAATCACCCAGGCAAACTTTGAACTTTTGACTCTTCTGTCTCAACCCCCTGAGTAACTGGGATTACAGGTTTACACTACCAGCACCAGCTGATGTTGCTTTAAAAAGAATCTTTGGTGGCACACATCTTTAGTCCCAGCACTCGGGAGGCAGAGGCAGGTGGATCTCTGAGTTCAAGGCTAGCCTAGTCTACATAGTAAGTTCCAGGACAGCTGGGGCTACAGGGAGACCCTGTCTCAAAAAGACCAAAAAAAAAAAAAAAAAAAAAGAAGTGTTAGGGATCCTCTTCATTTGCTTCTCTACCTTAATTTTTGAGACAGGGTTTCTCACTCAAGCAGGGGCTCACCAATTTGGCTAGACTGGAAAGCCCCAGACATCTTCCTATCTCTGTTTCCCTAGTGCTGGGATTACAGGCATATACCACTGTTTCTGGCTGTTACATGAGTTCTAGGGAATTCAGGCCCTCATGGTTGCATCACAAGCACTTTATCAACAGAGGCATCTCCCCAGCCCCTGTTGATTTTAAACATGCAGATGATCTAGGCATGGTGTTTCTTGTCTGTAAATTTCAACACTCTGGGATTGAGGCAAAAGATTGCTGCAAATTTGAGGTCAGCCTGGGTTACATAGTGACCTTCACACCAGCTTGGACTACAGAGTGAGACTCTATCTCACAAAAACAAAACAAAACAAAACAAAACAATAAAACAAAGCTAGGTATAGTAGCACATTCCTGTAATCCCAGTACTTGGGAGGCAATGGCAGAAAAATCAGGCAATCGAGGCCAGTCACAGCTACATATAGAGTTTAAGGACAGCCTGGGGTACATGAGACCCTGTCCCCCCCCAAAACAAAACAAAAGCTAACCAAACAAAATCAAACAACACAATGCATATTTTAAAAAAAGCCATGCCTATGACTGATGAAGTTTCTCCTCATCTTCCAGGATTGCAGCTCCTGATTCCGAGTAGTGGCAGAGGTAAAAAAAAAAGGCCAGCGAATCACTAACCACCAGCTGTTGACTAGCTGCTGGGAAGCCAGTGACTCACAAGGGCCCAGTAAGCAGTCTGCATGTGTTCCTCACCGGGAGCAGGGTAGGCCTTTTGTGTAAGTGAGCAGATTCAGCCTGGAGTGTGCAAAGTGACAGGAGACAACAGACTGAGGGGAGCAAGGGAGACTTCTATACTTTTCTTTGGGTTTTGAGGCCTCTCCTCCAGGAAGCAGAGACATAAACGATTGAACTCTCAGTAGTATGTGTGTAAACGTTGGGGGAAGGTGTCTAGGAATAACTTTACCAGGCCCAGACTTATCCCCCTTCTGGGGTGGGGAGAGAGACGTGCTGGCTAGCAGCAGGGAGAAGGTGAAATAGACTGTTACTGTTCATCATTAACAGACAGTACTTTCCCTGCAGAAGGATTGATTATACAGTCATCTCTTGGTATCCAAGAAGGATTGGTTCCAGGGTCCCCTTGGATACCAACCCCAGGGTAATCAGTCCCTTATACAGACATCACAATATTCATGTATCATCTCTACTCATCCTTCCCCATGCTTTAACTCATCTCTAGATTTCTTACATTATGTCATATAAGTAGTTGTTACTCTGTATTGTTTGGGGTTTTTTTTTTTTTTTTGCTTTGAAGAATTTTTTTTATCATTTTTTTTTAATTTTTAATAACTACATGATTAGAAGAAGCATTTCACTACAGCTTTAATATATTCAGTAACACACTTCAGAGAAAGTACATCTCTTTCACAAGTGGATGCAAGTTTCTAGGTTCACAGTTGAATTAATATAGTTATACAATATTGAACTTTGAACTCAAGATTAAAGGGGCCAATATAATTTTTTAAGAGTTCATATGTTTAGCTAAAGGCTACATAACAAGAAACATGCCAGACAGGAGAAGCCTTCCTTTGAGTTGTTGTCTGGGGTAGAACAAGAGTCTCCCAAAATTACACAGTCTTTGATTGCTTC
>NW_008359442.1:11986614-11987768 GCF_000622305.1 Nannospalax galili
ATACACCCACTTCCTAGATGGCACCCACCCAAAGCCTCCCTCCCCCCACTAGAGCCCTTATACTCTGATATCCCTGCTACTGTCTGCTGTGTTGTCGGCACCCCCAGCCATTCCCCAATACTTGTCCATCTGGTGAATCTAGTCAGCCTATCTAGAGGTCTTTGTTTTAGGAGGGTCAGCTGTTTCTCATCTAGCAGTAATCAGTTGTCAATATTCCTTTAGATAAGATTGGGGTCTGCTGTTCATTTTCCTAGTTGTATGCTTGGTTACTATCTAGGAGTCCCTTTGGCTACCCTGGCTAACAACTCAAAAGAAGGTATCGCCTATCTGGCATTGTTGCTTGTTATGTAGCCTTTAGCTATGCATATGGACTCTTAAGAAATTATATTGGCTCCTTTAATCTTTGGTTATACTTTCCTTTGGGTGTTTAAGGCCATACAATTGGCCAAGATAAACCAATTTATTTTACTCTTAAGGTTTTTTGAGGATCTGTTCTTCAGGGGTCAAGTCACATGGGCTTGGGAGGAGTCCCTGGCTCCTTTCTTTTACCAGTTCCACCTATGTGAAGATAAGTCAAAGGTCCTGCTCGACCATGGTTGGCTTCGCTTGGAAGCATGGGGGAAATGATTCCTCTGTGTTGACCCTCCTCTTTGTAGACTGGACACTGGTTCAAGTCCATCTGGTGGGGTCTCCTTGGCCTCCTTGATCAAGAGGACAGGTGACCCACCACAATCACAGGACCTTTTGAGAGATGCTCATAGTCCCCTGAAACTGGTCAATCTAGGAGGGCAAGGAGGAAAAAATGTCCTTTATGTCCCTCTGACCAAATTAGTATAGGCCTCAAAGTATGTCTGTTAAACATCCAAGAAGGTTAGTTCTACCAGTCTGGTACTTTTAATCATGATGTGCCATGTAGATAAATCTTGGGCAAAGATTGTCTCATATAAACCTTACCTGTACATATATTTCTTGATCTGGTATGAATTATTTGTCTGTAGGTTGTTGGACTAATGTGGTTCCCTCTGGTTTTCAAAACTAGCTAGGCGTTATTTATCTCTCCCCTCTCTTCCACTGTCTAACACTTCTGTCATGCTTTCCCTAGTTAAAACACTCCTATTTTTCCCTTGATAATACCTGTCTATTGTCTCCTTTCT
>NW_008359442.1:11987870-11989700 GCF_000622305.1 Nannospalax galili
TCCATATCTCCCTTATTAAGGCCTGTTTCCTACTGTCCTTCTCTTTCAGGTTCTTTCTTTTCTTTAACCGCCCTGTTTCCTTTCCATTACCCTGGTTCCTATAGTTACGTCTGGATACATACTTATCAGGGTTGTTCTAGGATCCACATATGAGGGACAACATATGTACATTTTTTTTTTCTGAGTCTGTGTTACTTCACTTAGTGTAACAGTTTCTAGTTCCATCCATTTACCTGCAAAGTTCATGATTTCATCTTTCTTACTGCTGAATAAAACTCCATTGTATTTTCATTATCCACTCGTGAATTGAGGGACACTTAGGTTGCTTCCATCTCTTAGCTATTGTGAAAAGAGCAGCAACAAACATGGATGTACAAGTGTCTCTGCAATAGGATGAGTTCTTTGGATATAGGCCAAGGAGTGGTATAACTGGGCCAAATAGTAGGCTCACTTGTAGTGTTTTAAGAGTTTTCCACACTGCTTTCCATAGGGGTTGAACAAGTTTGCAGCCCAACCAGCAATGGATGAGTGTTCCCCTTTCCCCACATCCTTTCCAACATTTGGTATCATTTGTTCTCTTGATCTTAGCCAGTTTGACTGGGGTAAGATGGAACCTTAAAGTGGTTTTAATTTGCATTTCCCTAATTATTAGTGATGCTGAACATCTTTTAAGATGCTTCATAGCCATCTTTACTTCTTCTTTTGAGAACTGTCTGTTCAGCTCCTTAGCCAATCTTTTAATTGAGTTGCTTCTTGTCTTGATTCTGTTTTTTGAGTTCATTGTATATTCTTGATGTTAAACCTCTGTCAGATGTGTCGCTGGTGAAGATTTTCTCCCATTCTGTGGGGTTTCTCTTCACTTCCCTGGTTGCCTCCTTTGATGTACAGACGCTTTTTAGTTTAATGAGATCCCATTTGTTAATTCTCACCCTTGTTTCCTGAGCAATTGATGTCTGGTTTAGAAAATCCTTTCCTACACCTGTATCTTGTAGGTGCATGCCAATGTGTTTTTCTAACAATTTCAGGTTTCAGGCTTTATATTGAGGTCTTTAATCCATTTGGAATTGACTTTTGTGCAGGGTGAAAGATATGGGTTTAGTTTCATTCTTCTACAAGTGGAGATCCAGTTTTGCCAGCACCATTTGCTGAACATGCTGTCTTTCTGCCAGTGAATATTCTTATTCTTGGCCCCTTTGTCAAATGTCACGTGGCTGAAATTACATTTACTCATATTTGGGTCTTCAATTTTGTTCCATTGATCTATGAGTCTATTTTTGTGCCAGTACCATGTTGTTTTTGTGACTATAGCTCTGTAATACAGCTTAAAATCTTGTATAGTAATCCCTCTGGCATTGCTCTTAGTACTCAGGGTTGTTTTGGCTATCCGAGGAGGTCTTTTGTGCTTCCATATGAATCTTAGGATGGCTTTTTCCAATTCTGTGAAAAATGTCATAGGGATTTTGATTGGCATTGTGTTGAATCTATATATGACTTTTGGTAGGATGGTCATTTTCACAATATTAATTCTTCCAATCCATGAGCATGGCAGGTCCTTCTATCTTCTGATGTCTTCCACAATCTCTTTCTTTCTTTAAAGATTTAAAATTTTCATTGTAGAGCTCTTTAATGTCTTTGGTCAGGTTTATTCTGAGATCTTTTCTTTTTCTTGCAGCCTTTGTGAAAGGGAGTGTTTCCATGTGCTCTTTCTCTGATTGCTTGTTATTGGTATATAGAAAGCCTATGGACTTTTGTAGGTTAATTTTGTAACCTGCCACTTTACTGATCTTGTTAATAATTTCTAGGAGTTTTGGGCTAGAATTTTTGGCATCC
>NW_008359442.1:11991227-11991707 GCF_000622305.1 Nannospalax galili
CCTGCTATTTATGAGTTGGGGTTAATCTGGGTCTTAAAGTCCTGTAGTATTGTTTTTATGAATTTGAGTGCATTAGAATTTGGTGAATATATGTTCATGATTGTAATATCTTCTTTATTTATTGTTCCTTTGATCAGAATGAAGTGGCCCTCTTTATCTCTTCTGATTATTTCTAATTTAAAGTCTATTTTGTCAGATATTAGAATTGCTATGCCCGCTTTTTTCTTAGTACCATACTTGGTATATTTTTTTCCAACCTTTCACTTTAAGACAGTGTCTGTCCTTGAAAGTGAGATGAGTTTCTCGCAGACAACAAAAAGATGGGTTTTGTTTCTTAATCCATTTACGTAGTCTTTGTCTTTTGAGTGAGGAGTTCAGTCCGTTAATATTTAAAGTTATTAATGAAAGATGAGTATCGAACCCTGTCATTTTTATTTCTGTTTACATTCTCAATATAGCTGTGCTTTTCCACAGTTATAC
>NW_008359442.1:11992495-12059685 GCF_000622305.1 Nannospalax galili
TAATATTTCTAACTCTTTTCTGAATTTCATTCAGAAGTTTATCCCTATATTCCTTCAGCTCTTTGATTTCTTTTTTTGTGTGTTCTTAAATTCACTGAATTCTTTTATCACATGTTTATAATTGTCCTTTTGAGTTCCATGTCCTGCATTATCTCTAGGGGCTTCTCACTGTACTCCTCTAGAGGACTACTGGTATTTGGTGGTGATATGTTATTTTGGTTTTTCATGTTTTTTCTCTGTGATTTTGGCATGTGAATTTCTTTTGTAGTTTCTGATTCTTGTGTGAGACTCAGGCCTTCAAGTTTAGGTCTGCTTCTTTTTGTGAACTTTTTGTGTCTTTGTGGTTTACTTTTTGGGGCATGAAAAGCTGATTCCTCTAAGCTTCCAGTTCTCTCTTTTGATTTTTTATTGGAGTGACTGGATTGCTTTTATCTTCAGGAGTTTCCCACAGAGGCCTAAGTCAGATGTGGATCAGATGCTCTCAAGCTTTCTTCTAAGGTCTGGATCCCTCCAGGAAAGATTTTGGCCTCAGGAATTTGGGGGTTGGACTGGCCTGGGAGCCAGGCCCAGGAAAGATGCTGGTCTAGGGCAGCTGGTGGCTGTGCCTCCAAGAGATGCAAAGGCAGATGGGGGCAGGAAGTGGCCCCAAGTGCTCCAGAGGAGCTGGGTTTGTCTGGATGCAAAGGATCAGGAAGAGGAAAGGTCAGCCCTTGTGTCCAGGAAAGAGGCTGGAGGGTGGTGCAGGCCCAGGGAAGTAGAGGAAGGTGAGGGTGGGGCCAGGCATAGAGTGCTCCTGGGGACTGGAGAAGGAACTGCATTGGTCTGGATGCAAAGGATCAGGAAGCAGTGGTGGTTCCCCAGGTGTGTGGGGTGCCAAGACAAGGAATGGGACAGGACCCAGGCTAGAAGGAGAGACCTGCCGGGAAGATGGGAGGGTGACTGAGGCTGGGGGAGGCAAGCACTGAGGGCGCGATGGACTTACCCTGGAGAGAGAGGCCTGTGGGTCCTACTCTGTATTGTTTATCATATTACAAGAAAAAGAAGTCTGCATAAACTTAGTGCAGATGCAATTCCCTGTTCCTCATCACCACAATGTTCCCAATCCATGTTTAGTTTGAAACCCATGTTTTGGATGTGAAACCCAAGGATGTAGAGGGCTCATGTGATTTCTCACTTATTTTAAGGCTTGTTTGGCCATGTGACACTGTTAGCCCATGGAATATGTGTAGAAGTGACCTGAGTCATTTCCAGGCAAAGGCTTTAAGAGCCAGCTCCTATGATCAGCACCAAACTCTAGAAGGAGGCTGTGTGGGATCATGCTTGATCATAGGGGGACGATGGCACAGAGGAACCGCCCAGTTGTCAAACGAGAAATAAACCCAGCGGTTCTAAGCCTTTGAAATATGTGAACTATTTACTATCACATATTATCCTGTCAATGTAGATAGGTTAAACTTAAATCCTGCAGGAAGATCTCACAGAGTCAAGGAACACACATAATCAAGGCTGGCCTCCTGGGCAGGCAGACATTTAGGAGGGAGAGGGAACAAACATCTCCCTGGTTACCTCTAGCCTGGAGTCACCAGGCCTCAAAGATCTGAGGGAAGTCTTGTCGGTCTGGGAGATTAAGATAATCTTCAATGAAACCTGGTTACTGGCTTCCCCCAAATGGACAAATGTTGGATGTTTTCCTATTCGGCACCCTGACCTTTCCCATCTTGTGTCAATCTCTATCTGTGAATTACATGTGACCTGATACCTAGCCTGGTGCTTTGCCTTACAGAATGAGGTGTATCCCAGGCCAGATCACTTGTTGACAAAATGTCCAATCTGCAAGAAACACACTCAAATAAGAGAGTGAAGATCTGATAAACTCTGCAGCCCTTTAAAAAAATAAGATACTTGAAGCATGAAAGACACCATCTTAACCATCTTCAGGTTATAACTCAGTTCTATTAACATTTACATTGTTTCACCACTATCTGTTTACAGCACTTTGCAAAAATAGCTCTGTACCTATTAAACAGTCCCTCCTCCCTCAGTCCCTCCTCCTTCTGTGCTCTGGACAGCTATCCTCCTTTCTATCCCTACGAGCTTTGTTACTCTCAGTGTCTGCAGGACGTTTTGCTCTTGCAGAAGGACAGTGCTCTCCAAACCTTTCTAACCAGCTAAGTATCATTGCACACATACCACCAATATCTCTTTCTAAAAATTTTTAGTTTAAACTTACAGAACAGTTGCAAAAATAGTTCAGATCTTTTCTATTCCCTTCTTCCACTTTCTCCTCCTGTTACAGAATAATTATCAAGATTGTTGCAATGGCAAGATGGCTTAGTGGGTAAAGATGCTGGCTGCCAAGTCTACTGATCTGAGTTTGATCCCAGGGACCCACAAGATGGAAGGAGAGAATGGACTCCTCAAGTTGTTCTCTGACAGTCACATGTGTGCTGTGATCCATGATGCCCCCACACAAAATAAACAAATATAACGGAAAAAAGTTAAAACTATTGTCGTAATGTTGGTATAATACTGTCAACCGAAGGATGGGCTTTATTGGAATTGCCACTAATTTTCCACTACTATCCTTTATCCATAATTCATTTAGTTAGTTGCTTTAGTGTCTTGGTCTAGCCTGTAATAGTTTCTGTTTTCCATTCTTCACGACGATGACTTTTCGTAGATTTGGATTTGGATTAGGCTTTTCTGGTGTTTAGAGTCACTATATTCTTTCTTCTGGGCATCATATCAGGGGCTATAGGATGTCCATATGTTTTACTGCTGGTGATGCTAACTTTGGTAAATTGGTTGAGGTGGTATGTACTGGATTTTCCCCTTGCTAAACTACAATTTCGACCTTTGCAATTAGCAAATATTTTGGAAAAGATACTTTAAGAGAATCCAAGTATCTTCTTTCTACTCAGACTTTTTGCTTACAGATTTTGCCATCGACTGTAGAATTTGCTTTTGGTGATGATTACAGTGGCCCTCTATATTAGTCAAAATTATTCTGAAAGGAAATGCCTTTTCTCCCCCATCTATTTTTTTTCCTTTCTTGAGAGAGAGAGAGAGAGAGAGAGAGAGAGAGAGAGAGAGAGAGAGACAGAGAGAGACAGAGACTGTGAGACTGTGAGACTGTGTATGGTATATGCGTGCAGCTGCATGTGGCCATGTATGTAGAGGCCAGAAGAGGATGTCAGGTGTCCTGCTCTATCATTCTCCACCTTGTCCCCTTGAGGCAGAGCTAGGCTGGCAGCTTCCTGTCCCTCACCCCCACAGTGCTGGCATTACAGACATTGAGGAACACTCCTGGCTTTCTTGTGGGTTTGGGGGATTTGAACTTGGATCTTCATGCTGTGCAGCAAATGCCTTTACCTGCTGAGCCTGGCCCTTGCTTGTTTATTTATTCAGTTATTTGTCTATATGTGTCCATCATAGATAAGCAAAAAGATAAGCAGTGTGTGATATGTTCACACAATTTGATGTTATTCACCTTTAAAAAGGAGGAAATTCTGTTACATACGACAACATGGATGAACCCAGAGAGGGAAATAAGCAAGACACAGAAGACAGGTTATTTTGAAATTCCACTTACATGAGGTACCTAGAAAAGGCACATTTACAAAGACAGAACGTAGGATAGAGGTGAGCAAGGGTCAAGGATTAGGGAAATTCCATAGTTATGGAGTGTATTGGAGATAATGAAAAGTTCTAGAAATGGTTGCATAACATTGTGAATGTGCTTCATGTTACTGAAGTGTACAATTAAAAAAGATTAAAGTGATCCGCCTTGTGCTACATATATCTTAACATGAACAAGCCTGACTTCATGCCAATGCCTCTAACTCCAATGCAACAACAGAGTTGATTTAGTCCTTTCTCTCTGCTCACATATAACCTTTTCCTCTGATAGTGAGAAATTTATTATATGAACTATTGTTCAACCTGAGTATCCATTTTCAGAATTGCTTAAGCATATATCTGTAAGAAACAAAGTTATTAACTACATTATTTGTACATAGCCTAATTTCCTTTAACCTTATCAGTTAATAGTGATTGCTTGTTTTCTGAGTCCCTTTCCTTCAGTCTGGTGAGATTACTTACTGAGAATATAGTTACATTCATTTGTTATAGTTTCTGTCCTTTTTTGCATTTCATCCCACATTCTGATTTTAAAAAAATGTAAACACTTTCAAATATATTCTTTGTATATAGTTCTGTTGGTTTTAACCAACACATAGAGTGGTGTATCCATAACTAGAAATGAAGCAGAAATGTCTGTCCACTCCCAGGTTCCTTCACACCGACTCTTGGTTATCAACTCTTCCCAATATTCGACACACACTGATCTGTTTCCTGCCCCTATACTTTTGTCTCTTCCAGAATGTTATATAAACGGACTCACACACTATGGAGCCTCTCAGCTTTGGATTTTCTCATTTACAAAATACATGTAAGATTCATCCATGCTGTTACCTTGTCACCCTACATACTCTGTCCCTTGCTATTTCTTGATAATATGCCATCCCTCATACAGATGTGCCACAATTGTTTGTTCACTCACTGATTGAAGTATGTGAATTGTTTCTAGTTTTGGAATTTATGAGGATAGCTACCCAAAGCATCCAGACATGGGTGTTTTTTTTAAAAAAAGATTATTTTAGTGTGTGTGTGTGGGCAGGGTATGTGCACATGAGTGCAGGTGCCTGCAGAATCCAGAAGAGGGTTTTGGAGATGGACTACAAGGGGTTGTGAGCTGCCTGATATGGGTGTTGGGACCTGAATTTGGGTCTTCTGGAAGAGGAGTATGTGCTTTCAACTGCTGAGCCATCTCTCCAGCTTGCAGATATAAGTTTTCATTTATCTAGGATAAGTACTCATGAGTAAGATTACTGGATCATATGTTAAATGCATTTACATAAAATTGCAAATTAGATCTCAAAACTGCTGTGCCACTTGCACCCCACCAGAAATACAGGAGAGTTCCAGTAGCTTATGTATCCAGTATTATAGGTTTCTTTGATACTGTTGTGTTTTGTATTGTTTAAAGCTATTGTAATGAGTTTAAAGTGGGACCTCCTTATGGTTTTAATTTGATGTTCCTAGTAAATAATGATATGAAGACTCTTATTTCTATATTTTAAATTAAAAATACTAAATATGACCCAGGCATGGTGACAGACACCTTCAATCCCAGTACTCCAGGTGGTTTTTTAAAATGAGACCAATGCCAGCCTGGTCTACATAGTGAGTTCCAGGCTAGCTGAGGCTACAGGGTGTCCTGATTTCAAAAACAAACAATAAATAAACAAAATATGATTAATAATAAATGAGTAAATCGTCTAGTATTTCCAGCCTAATTCCAGTATCATACAACTGCTGACACTTTGCAGGCCATTGCTGAGGAGGTGGCCAGGGAAGACTTGGTAAGGACTAAAGAGGGCCAAAAGAATGCCTCCGTCATGTGCATGGGGGAGTTCTTACTGCAGCCCTTTAACAGTGGGGAGGACCTGGGCAGGCAGAGGCTAGCCCAACAAATGCTAAATTCTAGTTGCTGGAATCTGTAATGGACTGGAAGTCCTTCCAATGAACAAAAAGACAGAGAATCTGGAGGAGGAGAATGCCTGTCATTCCCATCTTTGCAGATTCCTAAACTGATAAATACATTTATAAGGTGCTTGCACATTTCACACACATAACTCCTGTTCTTCAAAAATGAACTTTGAGCTGGTTATTGGGACTGCTCCTATTTTACAGATGAGGAGAGCAGCTGGGAGAGGTTGTTACTTACCCAGGATGATCCAACCGTCATCCCTGTGCAAAATTCAATTCTGACTTTATTTCCATAGATATGTCTACACATTCTAGAAATGTTGGAGTCTCCACCAGGGTAAGCGAGTTGCTCTTGGGTTATATGAGAGTTCAAAGATGAGCAAGACATGATTGCTGACCTAGACAGGCTCATATGCAAACAGTATTTTTTTTTTTTTTTTGGAAACATGGTCTCCCTGTAGCCCCAACTAGTCTGGAACTTGCCATGTAGACCAAGCTGGCCTCGATCTCACAGAGGTCCACCTGCCTCTGCTTCCCAAGTACTGGGATTAAAGAAATGTGCCACCATGCTTGGTAGAAATTGTATAAATTTGATGACTCTCAAATTTATGGCCTGGGCTACTTCCTCAAATTTTTTGCTCACTGCTCACTGACATCTCTTCATGGATGTTGAGGTGATTTCCAAATTGAAAAAACACCTAAGGCCAGCCTTCTACTCTTTTCCAAGCCCCATTAGCCCTTCCCTTCTTCCCTCTGGTGGTGACAACCTGCCTCAAAGCCTTGGGGTCGTCCTGGACTTTATTATTTTATTTTTTTTCATATCCACATTCCGTTTATTAGCAAGACCCATGGGCTTCATGTTGAGACACATCAGAAACTGCCCTTGTGTCACACCTAGGTAAACCCCAGTTGCTCTGGTTCAACAGTTATCATGGCCCCCTCTTCCCACTATAGTATCTCTTCAGTGTAAATGGCCTGACTTAAGTGGACTCAGATCATGTCCATCCCCTACTGAAACCGATTTACATCTTATTTAAAATAGAAACCACGATCCTTTCAATGGCCCCTTAAATTCTGAAGCATTCTGATCTCTTCTCCCTCCACCTGGCCACACAGCCCTCTGGGATCTGCTGGGGCCTCTTGCTGCAGGACCTTTCACTTACAGGCCCTGTCATCTGGTCAGTTCTCTCAGACCTGCACAGGCCTGGCTTGTTCAATCTTTTCAGGCAACCCTCCCCCGTTCATGTTCCCTATTCTCTTCTACTTTACTTTCTCTATAGTACATTGCAGCATCTGATGCAAGTTAGAGATACAGGATGCTTTGTTTCTTTATATGCTGAAGCCCCACAGGGCATCATTTAATCTATCTTGTTCTCTGCATGTCCCCAGTCCCTAGAACAGAACCAGAGTCATTCATTACAGGTACCTAATTAGTACTTTGGAATTAAGGACATAGCTGACAGAAGGTGAACATGGGCCACATCATGGGTGGGAAGCACAACAGGTATTATAGATTGCATAAGAGAAGGGATTGTCTTCAAAGGCATCTAAGAGGGCTTTGTGGAGGAGGGGATGTGATAAAAAGACTTGTTTCATCATTCTGAGCGATCACTTCTACATCCTGCATTTTTTCCACTGTATCATTCAGATTCTTGCTTGTTTAAAGCATTTAAGATTAGGATCATAGAAGCAATTTTTGAAATGTTAACGGTTCCTAGCATACATACACTCATGTGAAAATGGTTGTTAAAAGAAATGGCTGACTTTAAACTACCCTTGCCTCTCTCTGAGTGTCCTCCCATTCGGGAGTGTCCCATTCCAACTTCCTCCAAGCCCAAGGTTGTCTCCAGCCCCACCTTCCCAGTTACCTGTCCATTTCTTCCCACTGTTTATTAATGGAAGTGTTTTGAGGGCATGGGAATCTTGTGAGATTTTGTTTGGTTTTCGTTTCTGTCTCTAGAGCCCAGCATGATATCTGGCCTTTTCTGAATGTCAAGAATATCTTGGTTTCCCAGGATGGAGACTACTACATTCAGAGAGGTGGACCACTTCATCTCCACTCATCCATCTATTGTTGGCCAAACTGAAATCAGTTAGCCGAAATTCTGTTCCAAAGCAGAACATCAAACCCTTCCTGCCCACATTGTTCCCACACCAAAGATGCATAAAAGAAGTCCAAAGACTAAAACTGGGCAGTATTGAAGTGTACTTTTCTCATTTGACTTGGTGAAGACAAGAGCAGTGGCTTTGGAAATCCTTTCTACCAGGTGGCAAATGAGAGAGAGAGAGAGAGAGAGAGAGAGAGAGAGAGAGAGAGAGAGAGAGACTGTTCAAGCCAGGGACTTCTCTACACACTCCCCTTCAACTCCTGACCCAGACCTTCCTGTCTGTTCCTGGTGCCATCTTGCTGTGCTAAAAATCATGGCTCTACACTGGCTCTGCCACCTTCCTTTCTACTGGGCCTCCTCAGCAGGGACATACCTGTAGCCCTGATCACACGTCATTCACTCCATGAACACAAGGTCCAGGGAAGAGCCTCCTAGCATCTTTCTAGGGTTATGGAGACAGGGAAGCTCCATCCTTGCTCCTATGTAAGTCTATAACTCAATCACCAGGTGTGAGTCATGTTATGTCATAGGGCCAAAATCGTCTAGGACAGCCTTGCTAAGAGCTCTAAGAACTCCAGGACCAGGCAAGGCAAAGTTTGGAGTAAGGCAAAATGATTGCAAATAATAATAATAATAATAATAATAATAATAATAATAATAATAAAGACCTTGGAATGGGAAAGATTATCAGGGAGAATAGTCCTAGCACACCAGTAGTCTTTCAACACAATGTTTTTTAAGACCTCCCTACATATTATATTGTCTCATCAAAACATCTCTGTAAATTAGGCTTAGCAGGGGCCAATCATCTTCAATTGATCAATAAGGCAGATGAGAGCCGAGAAATAAGGGCCTTACCCAGCTTCAAAGAGTGAGTCATGCTGAAGTTGAGACTAGAATGGGGGTTTTCTCTCCACCAGTGACAAAGACATCATCTATTTATAATGCTATCATATGAGACATGTATGTGTCTCTCCTAATTAGACTCATTTTGGCCAATTAAACATCACACCTTTCTGCAAGGATGTGAAGTGTTGGTCTTGCTCTAGTCTGCAGTGATGTGTGATTGGTTGGCCAAGATGATGGATTCCATAACGATGGGTTGGTCACCAGCATCTCATAGGCTTCTGAGCCAAATATTTTCTAAGGAATATAGTTGGTCGCATGTTGATGTGGTCAAGATTCCTAAAATATTGGGGCTGGAGAGATGGCTCAGCAGTTAAGAGCACTGACCACTCTTGCAGAGGATCTGGGTTTGATTCCCAGCACCCACATGGTGGCTAACAACTGTTTGTGACTGGATTTCTCCATTGTCAAGTGATATCTTTCCCTTTTTAACCAATAAGTAATCTATGGAGCAATGTTTTGAGATTGTCACCTCTGGTATACCTGGCATTTTTTGCAGAGGTTTTGACAACACAAAAAGTGACAATGGTACAAGAATTAGCAGTTGCTCAAGTTCCCAAACACTTATCTGAGGTCAAGTACACTGGACTTGATGGTGCCTATCCCACTACTGGTTTCTGCATGTGGAGGCTGTCATGACCATTGGAAACAAGGACTCTGTTTACCACAAAAAGCAGAATATTGTTGATTCAAAACAACAATACCTTATACACATTAATTTAACCTTAAACTCTTGTACAGCAACATTGGGTTGCAGCTATGTAAATTGGACACCTTGGATTATAATAGTATACCACACATGCAAAGTAGCTCAGCCACAGGCTCAGCTATAGCCACACTGGGAGGACCCTACTCTCTCACTCTGGATCTGTTTTCTCATAGGTATACTGAACTAACCTGTGCTATTCCCTGGAGTCCATTTCAGCTGCAATATTTTAAATTATTGGATATCTTCTATTTGTTCTGCATTTGCTCACACTGTATCGCATTTAAATTGTCAAGAGCTCAGTTTTTTTTTTTTTCAAGTGAAGAATCTTTTTCTGAAGAGGCTTACTAACCAACCTTCCCACAGCCACAGGCTGAGTCAACAGTTGAATCAGGATTTGAATCTTGGTATTTCTGAGCACAAAAGCAGTATCCTTCAGAACACAGCACGAGAAAGCAGATGAGTGAGCAGGGCTGGTACTGTCACTTCTAACTTATCTGTCCGATATATGCACATATTTTGGGAACATAAAAATAGACAAGGGTTGGGAGAAGGTGGCGTGCTTTGCTTTGGTATGTAGTGTCTCTCCAAAAGGCTCTTGTGTCAAAGGCCTGGTTGCCAATTGGCAGGCTTCTGGGAAGTGATAAGATTCTGAGGGCTCTGACCGAATCAATGGAGTAACCGCTTGACAGAGTCATAATTTGGCATTATTAGGAAGCAATGGAGATTTTCAGAAGTGGTACCTACTTGGAGGAAGCAGTTCACTGGGGGCATGTCCTTGGTGGCTGTACCTTGTCCTGAGCCCTCCTCTGTCTCTGCTTTCTAGCTGCCTACTATGAGGTAAGCACTGTGCAACCACGCACTTTCTGCCATGAAGTTCTGTCCCACCTCAGGCCCAGAGCAATGGGGCCAGCTGACTGTGGACTGAAACCATGAGTCGGAATAAATCTTTCCTTCTTTCAATTGTTTCTCTCAGGCAATTATTACAGCAAGGAAAAGTCAGACTGATGCAGTGGGGGATAGGGACTGTCTGCTTAATGAGTGTAGAGTTTCTTTGGAGATAATGAAAATGTCCAGAATCACATGGTAGTGATAGTTGTAGAACATTGTGATTGTACTAAAAGCTACAATGAGTATGTTTTTAAATGGTGATTTTTACATTATATGACTTTTGCCTCAATTGGAAAAAAAAAGTCCCAAAGCAAGCAAGCACACAAACAAAACCAAGTATGCCTTTTAAAATTGAATCACAATTATGAGATTGTGGACAAATGCTAACCTTACTCTTCTTCATAAAAATGGAAGATTGGAAATAACCTAACTATCCACTAATAGGAAATGAGTTAAATAAATTCCGAGATAACAAATGAGGGACTGTTGCAGAGTCATTCCAAATCATGTTTTAAAACTTTGAGTGACATAGAAGCGCTCATGATAAACTGTTCATGGAAAAGGCAGATGATATAACACGTTATGTAGTTACATATGTGGATGTATATATACCTAAGAGGTCAAGGCAGAAACATACCAAGTTGTAAACACTGGACATCCCTCTCTGGTGGGACTGCAGATAATTTTTTTTTCTTCTCCACACTTTTCTGTATAGTTCAAGTTTTCACTAGCAAACATTTGTTACTTTTATAATTAAAAAACGTACAGTAAAAATTATTCAAACAAATTTAGCAATGTTTTCTCTGTACTCTCTCTGGCTCTGGGCATAGTTCCCAGGACCTCTTCTCTCCTCTGGATCCTCCTCCCCTTCCTACCCTGCCCAGATAAATAACAGGCAGATAAATATTTCAAAGGTCCTGCTCTCAGATGCTGCCCAACCCCAGTAGCAAATTAAAGGGACATTGCCCTGCTCACAGCCCAGAGCTGGTTGTGGCCCTGGATTGATATCTCTCTCTCCTCTCTTCTCTCTCTTCTCTCTCCCCTCTCCCCTCTCTCCCCTCTCTCCCCCTCTTCCTCTCTCTCTCTCTCTCTCTCTCTCCCCCCCCCATCTCTCTCTGTCTGGAAGTACAAGAGCTCCTTGTAGGAACCTGACAGGCCTAAAAGGAAACAGCTGGTCACCATGGGCTGTGGAATGAGGGAGAAGGGGATGTGGATCCAGAAAGCCCCATGGCTCCTCCTGCTCAGGACTAGGGCAGCTTGTTAAGAAGCTAAGCAGCACAGTGAGGTCTCATCAGTCATTTAAGACCTCAGTGTGGATGAGCTTGCCACTTTGCAGAGAATAAACCAATAAGAAGTGAAGGAAGTCATGACTCCTGAGAATAATGACAAAATCAAAGCTGTTTATTTAGATCCTTTGACAATGACTCTGAGTAAAAGTATATAACATTAGAAGGATCATTTCAGGGATTTTTAAGGACAGGGGCTCTCCACCCTAGATGAAACAGCTGAGAAAGGTTTTTTGTTGTTGTTTGTTTTTTGTTTGTTTTTTTAGACAGGGTCTCCTTGTAGCCCCAGGTGCCCTGGGACGCACTATGTAGACCAGGCTGGCTTTGATCTCACAGAGATTCACTTGCCTCTGCCTCCCAAGTGCTGGAACCAAACCTGGCTGACCTGGGATGCTTTAACAGATTATACTGATGCCTGGCACCACCCACAGAGATTTGGATACCATTGTCCTCTACTGGGACTAGATAAAATGTTTTTCAGAGTCTTTTGTATTCCAGACTGACCTCAAATTTCTATGTAGTGGAGGATGATCTTGAACTTCTAATCCTCTTGCCTCTACCTCCTGAGTGCTGGGATTATGGGTGTGTACCACTATGCCCAGTTTATGAGATGTTGGGGATCCAACCCAGGGCTTCATGCTTGCTAGGAAAACACTCCACCAAATGAGCTACATCCCCAACGCCCAACCTGATATTTTCTTAACACCTCACTCCCAAAATTCTAGTCAGGATTAAGAGAGACACTGTATTTATGCCTTTCCATTGCCTCTTTGCTGTTAAGAGTATCTTATTACATTTTTACTTATTTATTTACTCTGGTGGGGTTGGGGTTTGTGTATCTCAGTACTTGTGTGGAGCTCAGGGGATACGTTGAAGGAGTTGGTTCTCTCCTTCCACCATGTGGGTCCCAGGGACTGAACCCAAGTTATCAGGCTTGGCTGCAGGGGCCTTAACCCACTGAGCCATCTCACTTACCCTGGGTAAGAGTAATTTAAAGAGTGCTGCTACAGAAAGCCTACAGAAGGAATTATCAATAAGTTATTCCTTTTATTCAGAGGACTAATTTAGGGTTTAAAAGATATACTTTACTCTAGGGCATAATCAGGATTCATAGCTTTAGGCCCTGTGCTTCTGCTGTTAGGAATCGAGCTGAAGGAAGTAATCAGAAATGCAAAGAAAGATTTATTTGGAAAGATGATATTTATAACATCAAAGGTTTTCAGACAACACTATCCTCTGTTGCTTTTGAGTCCATGAAACCCAAACAAGTTGAAATTGGTCAAAAAAACATAGGAAAACAAGTAGGGGAAGAAAAAGGCATAATGGTAAGTTTTTAGACTCGGGATGAGGATAGAATTTTCTATATGAGTTTAGCTCCTTCTGTTCGCAAACCAAAGGGGAGGTATTTGGGTTAACTCCGGAATGAGTTTTTTTTGAGAAGGGTACATACAGAGAAGAACAGGAAACAACCTCAAATGCACTGAAGAGCAGATTTCAGGGAGGCTGAACCACCAGTTGGAAAATATCTTATTGTTTAGAAACACCACAGCTGTAGTGACACAGTTGTTTTTGAATCCCCCTAGCAACAGACACCGAGCTTCGTCGGTCACACTAGGCCATTAGGATGCCTGGGTCATTCCCCTCCTGCCATGTTACTTCTACTGCTATGGTTTTCTGAGTCTTCACTCATTTGTTCTAAGACTTTAAAAAAAATTCATTAAACTGCCAAATATTAAACCAGGTACTGTTTAGGCAGCAAAGATGATGTACTAGGCAAAGGGCACAAAATTCCTGTGGTCAATATGTATCCATTCTGGTGGAGAAAGATAAAAGTCACACAGAACAGATGAGAGGTTTGAATGGAGAGGCAGGAGGGTAGATGCCAAGTTTTACTGTGTAGACATTTCTATTGCAAAGTTGGTCAATGTATCTAAGACTGGAACTTCCTGTGGAAAGTCAGGCAAGCAGGTGACCCAGTACAAGAAAGGCAGGGATTCCATACTGCCCAGGTTTCGATTTCACTTTCTGTTGCTGTGATAAACTTTGTGACTAAATGCTTGTAGGTTACAGTCTGTCATCTGAGGGAAGCCAGGGCAGGAGCTCAAGCAGGAACCTGGAAGCCAGAACTGAAGCATAGACCATAGAGGAAGGCTGCTTACTGACTCATTCCCAGACTCATATTTACTTACTTTTCCTACATAGTTCAGGTCCACCTGCCTAGGGATGGTACCACCCAGAGTGGGCTGGGCAATTAGCAATCATGAAAATGCCCCAAAGACATGCCCACAGGCCAGTCTGATGAGAGATTCTTCAACTGAGGTTCTCTAGAAAATGCTGAAAGACCCAAGACTGCTGAATTATACATGTACTAAGTCTGTTGATGGAAAGGAAGCCAGCTGTGAGAGATGTAGGCACTCTGAACTATAATTAGCTAGGAAGAGAAAGGCCAAGTGGTCCAGTTCCATGTCTCAGAATTATATTATTATTGTTATTCTTCTAAGACTGAGGGAGAAATATTATAACTATAGAAAAAATAACTTGTAGGAAAATAAATACAGTGCTATTCTAACTTCCTGGAGAGAAGAATAAAAGATCAGAGAGGGCGTGAGAGAAGGTGTCATGTTTCATGATGCAAATAGACAAACTGCCTTCAGGTGAGATCTGAAACAGCAAGGGAGCATTGGGAAGGAGTTTTCCATGCTTGATTTTAGCCAAAAGCCAAGAAGTGATGGGAGGAGCTTTCTAAGCAACTGAAAGAGGAAGTACCAAGTCCTGGACTTGGGAAGGTGGGACTTTTGCTTGCTGTACTTGAGGAAGAGCAAAGATATGAAGGAGCATAGAGAGGGGGTGAGGGAGAGGATGGAAAATGAGGTTCCTCCAGGTGAGACGGGAGTCTCCAGAGAGTGTAGAGCAAAGGAGTGATGTGAACCACCTTTGCTGTTGTTTCATGGCAATTAAAAATACTATTTTGAAAATTTCATATAATGTATTTTGATCATATTCACCCCCAACTCTTCCCCTGAATTCTTCCTAGACCGTAGTCAATTTTTATTGGCATATGTTGATTGTACCTAGGGATAGGTTTGGTAAAGACAGCTTCTTTCATGTATCATATACCTTGACCATATTCACCCAGACAATTTTTTGTTGAATAGTTTTAGATTTGCAGAAAAGATGATGGGTAAGTCAGTTCCTACATATGCCCTCCCTTTAGCCTCCTGCTGTTATACCTTATATTTGTGTGTTTGATGATTTGAATGAGAAGTGTCTCCTGCAGGCTCATGGATTTGAACACTTGACCTCAGTTGGTGGTGCTGTTTGTGGAGGTTAAAGAGGTGTGGCCTTGCTCAAGGGAGCATGTCACTAGGGGCAGGCTTTGAGAGTTCATAGCCTTGCCCCACTTCTGGCTTGCTTCCTTTGCTTCCGGATTGTGACTGAAGATATGAGCTCTTGGCTTTAGGCTTCTGCTGTCATGCTACCACTTGCTGCCAGACCTACCTGCCATGATGAACTCTTATTAAATAAACTCTTTCTTTCATAAATTGCCTTGGTCATGGTGTTTTATCACAGCAACAGGAAAGCAACTAATACAGTATGATACATTTGTTGCCACTGCTGAACAAATACTAAAACATCATTGCCGACTAAAGTCCATAGTTCATGGTAGGGATTCCTCTTTGAACTGTTTATTTTATGGGTTTTGACCAATGAACAGCATAATCTAATTTTGTTTTAGGAAGGCCCAGTTGCTTCAGTGATGGGGGACAAGGATCAGGATGGAGGAAAAGGCAGAGTGGCTGTTGTTCACCTCACCTCTGGGTACAACCACTGATTTGGGAGTAGGTAGGGAGACTTGACAAGAATTGCTGATGGACTGGTGGGGGTGGGGGGGATGGGAAGAGGGTAAGGGAAAAAAGAATTACGGGGATTAAGGATGACTAAAAAAGAGGGAAGAGGTAAAGATGACTGTAATAACTACAGAGATTTAGCTTGAGTTGCTAAAATAGGGAAACATAAGGATGGGTATGGTGTCTCATGCCTTTAGTCCCAGCACTCAGGAGGTAGATGCAGGCAGATCTCTGTGAGATTGAGGCCAGCTTGGTCTACATAGCGAGTTCCAGAGCAGCTTGGAGTAACAGGGAGTCCTTGTCTCAAAAACATAAAAAAAATAGAGAAATATTATAGAGGAAGGTGCAAGAACATATAGAGATAGTTCATTGTTTTCTTTTTTGGACAAATTTAGCTTGGAATGCTACAGGAACATTTCAAGCAAGAATTGAATTACAAGTGAAATTTGGGAGAAAAGCCTGCACTGAGGTGTACATTTGGGATCATCAGCATATATGTGGCTGATCCTGGGACTGGTTGAGGTCAACCAGAAAGAGTGTGGATGGAGAAAAGAAGAGCTGAAGATTGGACCCTGGCACCTTCCAGCATTCAAAGATCCAGAGCATGAAGTAGAAGCTACAAAGCAGGCTGAGAGAGAAGCCAGTGAAGTGACCCAATGAGTGAGCCCCAGGATGTCCAGAGAACTTTCTCCAGTGGAGAGCTGATCCAGTGGAGCCCTATACTGCTGGAAGGTAAAGCAGTGGACCTAGAACTGACCACACGCACTATTGATGGCTCTGCCAAGAAGGGAAATCTAAGGGCACAGGCTGAGTGGGGGCAGTTTGAGAAACAGAGAGGGGCTGTTTCCTGCATGAGTCAGAATAGAGACAATGATCTCAAGGAGTTTTGAAATAAAGTAGAAAAATGAAGCCATAGCTGCACAGGGCCTGGGGCTCTGTATCACCCAGTTAGTATCCTAGGTGACCGATCTCAGACTGGCTCTCTAGCCAGCCTGGAATTGCCCATTCCAATCCCTTGTCCTTTTGTCTGTTGCCAGACTGGAGTGTCATATGGCACCAGGCTTGATGACACTCAAGATGGGAATTTCCCAGAGTATGAGCATAGCATCCACCCAGGATTCCCTATCAGAGGCAGTTTATCTGACCCACACTAGGATAATCTTTTTTTAACTAAGCAAATGACTTTTTTTTTTTTTTTTTTTTTTTGCATTGTCACTGTCACTGTATAGCCCAATCTAATCTTTAAATTGTGATCCTCTTGTGTCAGCCTCCCAAGTGCTGGGATTACAAGTATAAACCACCACATTGAGCTAGCAAATGACATATTTTAAAACACCTCTATTCACAAAACGTGTGTGCTCTGCAGTCTTGCAGTCTCTTCTATCAGGCCTCAAATCTCCCGAGGGAACCTTTCTCTTTCTCAGGGGCCCAGTCCCTCAATGCTACCCTGAATGAAGTCTGGCCTCCAGTATTACCTGCAGCCTCCTTCTCTCTTCTAAATCTTTCTACCTTGCTACTCAGGCCTCTGAGGATTCTGACACAGCAAGAAGCAGTTGAGAGAAGTTAACATTTCCAAGGGAGTAACTCAGAATGGCATCATATCTAATGAGGGCACTGGTGGTGGCTCCCCAGGGCTCTTTGGGGAAGAGAGCCTTCACACTCAACTCCGAAGACTCTATCCCCTGGTACTATATATTGAGGTCTCCCTCCCAGTGACCAAGTCAGCCTTCATTAGCTTTCTCTATCTTCTCTCTCTCTCTTCCTTGGCACAGCACCCATCACTCTGACTGACTCACTTGGAAAATGTGAGAAATTACTTAATAAAAAACTGCCCTGGGGAAATGGCCAGGTAACAGGCTTTAAAGAAAGGATTTCATCTCATGCTTCATTTAATAAAAACTATGCTCACAGCACTGCCACTGGTAAGAAAGATAGCAGATAAGTGGAGAGGTGAGCAAGTTGTCAGTGTTGGAGTGTGTAATCTCTGAGAGTGAAGTTTCCCTTTCTGGATACAAGGGGAGCCATGCCAAAGAAAGTAGCTCTACCTTGTCCTGCATTGAAGCAGAGCCCAGGACTCGAGCCAGCCTGATGGCAATCCCAGCTGTGTGACTTTGGGTAATCGATGTAGCCTCTCAAGAATTTCATGCAGGAAAACGGCATGGATACACTCATACCTATTTAACTTGAACTTCTTTCACTGTATCAGACACAATGCTAAATTATGTAGACAGACAAGACTGAGCATTGCATTAGCAACACCACAGGCTGAAATGTCAGGCCAAGAAAAAAGGGATGACAGGGATGGAGCCAGTTAAAACGGGGATGGAAAACTTCTATTGTCATGTAAGAAGGAGTGCCACTGGCAATTGGTGTGTGCTCAGAAATCCTGGCAAGATGGATTCCTGTCCTGCAGATGACTTCTGTCTTCGTTTCATATCCATAAAGTTCCCATTCAAAGGAACCAGAGTCAAACAGGAATCAAAATTGCACTGACAAGCAAGTGCAGAACTTGGGCAAAAGTGGGCTGAAGAATGAGGTAGGTTCTGAGTGGAATAAGGTTCCCTCCCTCCCTGTAGGTCCAAATCCAAAGTTGATGAGCTCATCAACTTCCAGCAGGAGTTGTTTAAAAGAAAGGGTAGCAATATAGCCAAATTTTAGAGCAAACACTGCTTAACTTGCCCATCCAGCTAGCTGTTGAAAGATGCATCACAACACTCCTGCCTACTTCCCTATAGGAGCAAATCAATAATTGCCATCATCCAACATTTAGACTGCTACTTCTCTTTAGGTGACTATGGGGAAGAAGTAGCAGGGATAAACTTTAATAGGATAGGGGCAGACTCCTTTCTCCTAAGTGAGCCAGGTGAAGAATCTAGAAGCCCAGGGGAAAGCTCCAAAGGCCGTTGAGCCAGGGGGAGGACAAGGTACAATCTGTATCTTACTGGCTTTCTTCTGCCAAGATTGACTCAGGAGGAATGGTGAGGTAGACCACTGTGAGGAGGTCAGAAGCTAATAGGAGTGACTTTGACTCGTGTGGGAAGTAGTGAGGTGTCATGGTCTGGTGCTGGAAGCACTTGCTTCCAGCCCCCAAGTGGTTGCCTTCCATCACCTTTTCCTTAGGTCAAATGGGACCTGGCCTCAGACTTATGATGTGGGTAAGGTCAGGCCAGTGCAGGTCAAAATGCGTGGGGACCAACCAGCCTCCACTCCTGTCTCATCTTCCAACTTTGAATGCTGGGAGATTTCATTCTTCGGTGAGTCTCCTAATAACGTGCCTCTCTTAGGGTACTGAGGGAGAATGAAGACTAGACCCAAGGTGATGATTATTTCATAGAGTAAGCAGTGAGTGATTGCATTTTATGAGGCAGAGCTGCAGTATTTTACTGGTTCTGGGCACAAAATATGTTAAAATTATTTTATGGCTGTGTTGATATAAAGACCATCATCCAGGCTAAATTCATTATTATATAGTCATTACTATTATGTTAACTTCCTCCCTCTGATAGCAAAATAAATTAGAAATGAAACATTTTTGTGAGCACTTAAAAATGTATCATGATATGGGGGTTGGGGTTCTGGAGAGATGGCTCAGTGGTTAAGAGCACTGGCTGCTCTTGTAGAGGACGCACTTTCGGTTCCCAGCACCCACATGGCCACTAGCAACTATCCATAACTCCAGTTCTAGGGGATCTCATGCCCTCTTCTGGCCTCCATGGGCATTGTAACACACTGATGCACTTATATGCAGGCTAAACACTCATGCACATAAAATTAAAATAAATACATTTTTTAAATTTAAAAAAAGTCATGATGAGGGGTTGGAGAAATGGCTTACTCCAGAGTACTTGCTGCTCTTGTAGAGGACCCAGATTTGGTTCCCAGCATTGCAACTAGTGCCTCACAATCACCTATAACTCCAGTTCCAGGGGAATCCAATTCCTTCTTCTGGCCACTGCAGGCACCTGCATATGTGTGGTACACAAACACACTTAGGCACACACATATGCATATGAGATAAATAAATCTTTAAAAACCATTAAGATGAGCTAAACCTGGTGGCATGTGACTCCAGCTACTCTGGAAGCCAAGGCAAGAGAATGGTAATTTCAAAGCCCACCTGGGCTATCCTACAGAACAAGTTCAAGGCCAACCTGGGCAATTCAGCAAGATCCTGCCTCAGAATAAAGAAGTGAAAAGATGGCTGGGGCTATAGCTTAGTGGTAGATCACTTGCCTACCATACTAGAGGCCCAAGCCCCTAGGTTCTTTTTCCATTACTGAAAAACAATTTATTATGAGGGTGCTGAAATATAGCTCAGTGGTAGAGAACTTGTCTGCCATGCCCAAACTTTGAGTTTTATTACTAGCACCAAATAAATAAATAAATAAATAAACAAACAAAGAAACAAGTAAATAAATAAGTATTGCATATTCTAGGTATTGCTGTGACTAATAGCTAAGTTGTCCTTGGTGGAAACTGTGATTTTCAGGTGCCCCAGGCTTGCCCCACCCACCCTAAGGTTTAGACACTCCCATCCCTTGAGTATTTTGGAAACTTCAAAGACTAGGGTCTTTCCCTCCTTGCTCTATTGTTTCTACCTAACACAGTGACTAACATCCCAAGAAAAAATGAGTTCTAGTTCAAATGGGTAGGTATTCAAAAAGCTCATAAAAAGGAACCAAGAAAAAATATTAGTTATGTACACATTCTATTGAATTAAAGAACACAGGGCTGGAGAGATGACTAACAGTTAAGAGGACTGGCTGCTCTTGCAGAGGACCTGAGTTTGATTCTCAGCACACACATGGTGATAACCATCTGTAACTCCAGTTCCAGCAGATCCAACACCCCCTTCTGGCCTGTATGAGCACCTGCATACATGTGACATACACTCACAGAGACACACACATATACAAAAGTAAAAATGAAATTTTTATAGTAGTTGGACAAATAGCAGGATGGTTATACTGAGAAATGAATTAATAAACCAGAAGATGGAATTTTCAAGCAGAAAAGAAAGGAAACTTAGGGGAGAGGGGTTTAGATGGGAAATGTGTTGTTCTTGTTGATAATGTTTGTTTTGAGAAAGGGTCTCCCTGTGGTCCCAGCTGGCCTGGAACTCACTATGTAAACCAGGCTGGCCTCAATCTTACAGAGATTTGCCTGTGTCTGCTTCGCTACTGCTGGAATTAAAAGCTTGTGCTGCTGTGGCCTGGTTAGAATTAGAAATGTTAATATCTGGATAACTAGTGTTATCAGAAGAGAAATTGATCAGAAAGTGGCAAAGAGACAAAAATATGAAATAAGACAGATGCAGTTCCCGAAATATAAAAAGAGCAAGCTCAAACTGAAGATTTACAGAGGGGAGAGGGAGAGGGAGAGGAGGGAGGGAGGGAGGGAGAGAAGGAGAGGGAGAGGGAGAGGAGGGAGGGAGAGGAGAGGGAGAGGAAGAATGGAGGGGAAGAGAGAGAGACAAAGAGGGAGAGGGGGAGGGGGAGGGAGAGGGAGAGGGAGGATTCAGAACCATCTGTAGTTCAATGAAATTTAAAATTATCCAAGACAAATATTCTAAAAGCCTAGCAAGTTCATCAAGTTGCCTGGATAAAAAAATTAATGAGTAAACGTCACTGGTGCTTCTTATACCAATAGTAAATAACTGGAAGATGCAGTTGAAGAGAAGATACAGCATCAATGAATACACGTCTGCAGGAATAAATCCAAAATACACTAAAGAATAAGAATGGAGAATGTCACTACAAGATATTTTTAAAGCATAAGTAGGAAAAGACTGTATTTATGGACAGGGAAGCTGATTATCCTGAAGATGTCAATTCTTCCCTGTCTGACCTTTAAAGTAAAACAATTTCAGGTCGGCAAGATAGCTCAACAGGTAAGGGTGCTTGCCGCACAAGCCTGGAAAGCTGGGTTCCATTTCTGGAACTCTTGTAAAGATGGAAAGAAGAAACTGACTCCACAAACTTTTCCTCTGATTTACACACACACACACACACACACACACACACACACACCATACATACAATAAATAGATAAATAAATAAATGTTTAAAAAACAAAAGCAATTCCATGTAGAATCTATTAGGATTTTTTAAAAATGAAATTTGAAAAAATATTTCTCAGGTTTATTTGAGAAACTATAGGATGAAGACTAACAAGGGCATTTGGTGTCTAAGTTTGAGGCTTATTGTGGTTAAGCAGGTTGGTGCCCTGCTCTTTGATAGACTGATCAGCATAATTAGTACCTAGTTCAGATGCAGATCCATCAACATGGGCTCTAGCTCATATATTCACTCAATGGGGAAAGAGGGGTTAGTCAACTTACAAAACAGGAGATTGATGGATTCCCAACTTGAAATAAGTTAAAAACAGATCCCTTCTTTATAGTTACATATAGATTGAGGCTTTGATGTAATAAACAAAATTTCAGTATTCTTAGCAGAAAATATTTGTAAATACCTTTTATGCTTGGGGATAAAAAGAGTTCCTTAAAATACAAAAGCACTGACTAAAATATAAAAGCTGAATTAGTTTGATTGCATTAAAATTAAGAATTTTAGACTGGACATAATGGTGCATGCCTGTAATTCTATCACTTGGAAGGCTGAGGCAGGAGGATTACAAGTTTAAAGTCAGTCAACTTAGGCTACATGGTGAGACCCTGAAACGAAAAAAAAAAAAAATTGTGAAGTTTTGTTTTTTCAGAGATAATTTAAAGAATTAAAAAGACAAGTTATATATTGGAAGAACAGATATATATGGATATATATATATATATGTACTTAAAATTAGAAAAATGATGCTGTTAACCCAACAGAAATATGGGCAAGAGATGTGGACAGAGATTTATTACATAGAAGGACAACACTATGGCACATAAACATTGAAGAGACACTTATCCTTGGTAGTCAGGAAAATACAAGTCAAAGTCATATCAAAACACTATTTTATACCCATTTAGTTGGTAAGATTTTTAGAGCCTGGAAACACTGGGTTTTGAGACTACAGGGATTCACATCCACAGGGTTTCTTGTACATGGCTGATAGTAGACATCAGTGGAAACCTTTCTAAAACAGTTTTGACTTATTCTCCAAGGTTAAAAATTAACAAACCCAGGAAACATGTGAAAGAGTTCTCTGAGCAGTACTTTTCATACTCTGAAAAATCTAGAAACAACCCAAAGGACCACCTACAGAGAGTAGAGGACTGTGCTGTGGTATATTCTCACCTCACTGCTAAATAAATAAACTAGTGATAGACAGCAATATGTCCAAACTTCAGCAAAGTATTTTCAAATAAAAAGTCAACTCCCTCTACATTATATGAATCATGACTTCATTTTTACCAAGGTACAAATGGGTAAAAGGGCTAGAAAGATAGCTCAGTGGTTAAGAGCACTGGCTGCTCTTGCAGAGGACCCAGGTTCAATTCCCAGCACCCACAGAGTGGCCAACAACCGCCTGTAACTCCAGTTCCAGGGGAATCCAACACCCTCTCTGACTGCTCAGGCATTGCACGACATGGGTGCACTTATACACATGCAGGTAATACACTCATATATACAAAATAAAAATAATAAATAAAAAATTTGAAAACAAATGGGTAAAATTTTAGAAATGACATGTTAGGAATTATAAATCTAATGAGACTCTGAAAAAGGAGGCTAAAGAATGAAGAATACAAAATTAAGATTATGACTACTTAATGTGAGGGGAAGTAGGAGAAAACTAGTTGTGAGGAGTCACTGAGGTGTGGGATGTAAATTCACAGAGATAGAGCAAGTAGAACAGACTGGCGGTTACTAAGGGCTGAAGGGAAGAGGAATACAGAGTGACTTTAAGGTGACAAAAATGCTCTGGAATCAGACAGGGGTGCTCATGATAGAACACTATCGATGTATAAAACCCACTGAGTAGCATTCTTTAATAGATGAATATTATTATATGATAACCATACATCAAGTTTTTGAAAAACAAGAAATAATCTTACAGAACTAAAGTAGTATAGTGTTTGTGTTTAAAGATATACTAATAATTAGTGGAAAATTTAGAGTAGAGCTACAGACATATGACCAACTGATTTTCAGCAAAAGTAGTAAAAGAGTAGTCTCCTTAACAAATGGTGCTAGGAAAGTGTATGTGTGTATTTTAAAAAGCTTAAATACATAAATAAAAGGACTTTGACCTATGCCTTAAACCATATATATGCCTTAAACCAAGTAAAATGTGAAAGTATAAAAATTAACAGGAAAAATCTTTTTGACCTAGAGTTTGGCAAAGAATTCTTAGATACAGCATCAAAATATGTTCCCTTTAAAAGTGCAAAGATTAAGATTAATCTTATTAAAATTAATTTTTCTTTAAAGGATATGTCAGCTGGGGATATAGCTAATACCTGTAGTCCCATCACTTGGGCTGCCTGAGGCAGGAGGAAGATTCCCCAAGATCTGGGCTACATAGGGAGACTCTGTTAAAAAAAAAAAAGCCAGGTGTGGTGGTTCACTGGGAGGTAGAAGCAAAAGGATCCACACAAGTCTGAGGATAACCAGATCCACACAGTGAGTTCCAGACCATTGAGGGTTACAGTAGGAGACCCTCAAGACAAAAAAATAAAACAAACAAAAGACATGTTCCCAAGTCCGAGGCTAACCAGATCTACACAGTGAGTTCCAGATCATTGAGGGTTACATTGGGAGACCCTCAAGATAAAAAAAAATATGATAAACAAAAGACACTAAAGTAGGGTGTAGCACAAATGAGGCCCTGAGTTCTATTCCATGGAAAAACAAAACATAAACAGAAAACAGTAGAAAAAAGCATTTCAAAGTATGTAAAGACAAGTTCCATGTAGGAGGACTTTTCAAATGACATTTTGAGATACTTTCATCCAGAATCTATGAACAATTCTCCAAACTCTCTAAGAATTATAATTAAGTATTAATAAGTGGTGAGCTGGATAGCTTCAGCTGTCAACTCGACACACCTAGGAAGAGGGAACCTCAGTTGGGGAGTTTCCTCTATCAGACTGGCCTGTGGACATGTCAGTGAGGCATTTTCATGATTATTGAGTGATATAGGAAGGCCCAGGCCACTGTGGGTGTGCCACCCCTGGGCAGGTAGTCCTGAGCACAGACAGGCTAGGTACATGCCAATAAACAGCATTTCTCTGTGGTCTGTACTTCAGTTCCTGCCTCTGGGCTCCTTCCTTGAGTTTTTGCCCTGGCTTCCCTTAGTGATGAATTATGATTAGAACACTTAAAATGAAACAAACCCTTTCCACCCCAAGTTGCTTTTGGTCAGTGTTTTATCACAGCAATAGAAAGCAGACTAAGACAAGTGGTGAGACGGAAGGCGTTCTGGAGCTGATGGATGTGTTTATGTCATAGAGTATGGAGGCAGCTTCATGAGAAGAGCCATGTTGCCAAACTTACCAAGTTGTGCACATTAAATAGCACAACTTTTAATATGGCAATCACATTTCAATAAAATGTTTTAAATATAATTCTGGGTACCATTTAAAAAACAACTCTTGGGCTGGTGAGATAGCTCAGTGGGTGGAAGTGCTTGATGCCAAGCCTGTCAACCCAAGCTTCATCCCCAGGGCATGGAAGGAGAGAACTGACTCGAGTCGTCCTCTGACCTCCATATACCTCACACGTACACACACACACACACACACAGAGAGAGAGAGAGAGAGAGAGAGAGAGAGAGAAAATGAAATATAACAATAAAAAAACTCTGTAAGAAGGAAATGTACCACCCAATTAAAACTGGGCAAAAATGTCAACTGACACTACCAAAGCTAACATGAGAATGCCCAATACGCACATGAAAAGGAGTTAAGGTCATTATTCATTAGTGAAAAGTGAATTAAAGCCATGATGAAAACCCATATTAATTTAGTATGTCTCAAATTAAAGACTGATTGTATCAAATGTTGGTGAGGGGGAGAGACAACTAACTTTTACTTGTTCCAGGTCGGGATGTAAAACAGCACAATTACGTGGCAAAACAGTCTGGCATTATCCCAAAAGGTTGACCATACCTTACCATATAAACCACTCATTCCACTGCTAGGCTTTTGCCCAAGAGAAATGAACTCATATGTGTGCACAAAGACTTGCACACAGATGTTCATATCAGCTGTATTTGTAACAGCCCCAAACTACAGTCTGTCCGTAGAATGAATAAACAAACAGCACACATCTACAGCAGAATAAAAGTGAACACAGCACAGTCGACTCTCAAGATAGTTAAGCTAAGTGAGCCAATCCAACAGAAATTCATCAGACTCTGCACTCTCATTTGCAGAAAGCAGACCAGCTGTGGCAACTGTAGAATGGGTGCGGAGGGAAGTGAAGACTAGATTTTAAAGGTAATTAGGACAATCTGGGTGGCGCTCATTATCTGGGTCATGTTGACAGTTCTGTGGGTGTTAACATATGTCAAAGTGTATTGAATTGCACAGTTGATTATCTATGTCAGTCATACCTCTGTAAAGCTGATATTAGTTTGTGTTCATAACTGGAAGTCAGATGATGGGTATTTGGGGGCTGACCACGCTATTTTCTACACTTCCGTGTTTGAAACTTTCCTGGTAAAGAAAAATGTATCCATGCTGTGACTGCTTTAAAGTATGTTCACAAATTATTTGACATGCTTATCTTCCTTGAGGGGGAGTTGTGCCCAGCTCTTCAGGGTAGCTTGTACTTAGAGACAGCATTCAATGCTTAGGAGAGAGTGGCGGTGATGATGTGTGACTTCAGAGACAGGTCATATTGTGGCAGAGGAGTCATTGTCTTCTCTCCTTGATGCTCTCCCTCTGGGGGAAACTATATGTTGTGAGAACACTCAGGCAGCCCAGAGGTGAGGAAGTGCAGCCCAGGGCTCACAGCCAACGCAGAACTGTATTCTCCTGGCATCAGACACGATAGGCACTCCAGAGAGTGTTCCCCAATGCAGTTAAGCCTTCAGATTTATTAGACTGTAGACTAATCTATTCCAAAATACCCCAACCTCAAGATCTACAAAATAATCATGTCTATTGTTTTAAGCCTTTATTTTTTCACATCATTTTCTAGGTGGCAACAGATTGGTAATATACGAGCATTAAAAAAATTCAAAAGATAAGCAGAAAATTCATCTATAGGAAACATGATGCTCTACCTCACCACAGGCCAGAAAACAGTGGAGTGGAATAAGAGTGGACTGACAACCTGGGAGCTGCAAACCGAATAAATCTTTGCCAAATTAAGTTGATCTCCTCAGATATTATTTTGTCACTGCAAAAGAAATCTGACTAACACATTATGGTAAAATATACCTAACAGTGCTCCCGTCGGCAGCACATACAATAAAATAGGAACCATACAGAGAAAGTGAACTTGGCTCCTGGGCAAGGATGACACCCAGATTTGTGAAGCATTCCATATTGTTACAAAGAAGATTGTGCTGAGGGTTGAATGAGTCCAGCTGCCGATCTAAAAGATATGGGCATTTTTGAACTGAGAAAAGACAAGAAGAGAAAGGGCCAAGTGAGCCAGTTTTAAGATGATTTTGTTATGAAGACAATAAAATCATGAGGTTACATTGACTTCAAAAATACATAACATAGAATTTGCCATCTTAACCGTTTGAAATGTACCATTCAGTGGAACATATTTATATTGTTGCACAACCATCACGAGCATCCACCTCCACAGCCTTTCATCTTGTAAAATGGAAACTCTGTACCCTTACTGGTACTTTGCAATCTTCCCGCTCCCCCATCAGCCACCACTCTGTTTCTGTCTCTGATTTTGACTAATCTTAGTCTTCATGTTAGTGGAGTCATATAGTATTGATCTCTTTGTGAGAAAATACTTTTTGATAATCAGAAGCCCGAGAATCCAAATAGTATCATTTGCCACCTCATTCAAATTAGGGCACAAGTAGACATTTCAAGAGTACTATCTCTTCCAAAAAAATGAAGAAACTCAAATAACCTTCAGCGGTAAGAAGGTCTTTGCTTTCCTGATGAGGAAACTGAGCCTCTGAGATGGGTTTATATGCATGGAGAGGAATACTGTTGGTACTGTGGGTTGTGTGTGTCTTGTGTAGGTAACAGTATGCTCACAGGCTGTCCATACCAGCGCCTTTCTTCCTCCTCTGCTACTGAGGGAGTTCACATCCAAAGAATGGCACAGTGTCTGTGTCGTCATCACCTGAGCACGTGTGCCTCCCTAAGAACCACCTTCTGGATCCTCCAGCTTTTCCTGGTGAATGCTCTGTGCTGCTTTCCCTACCCCCTTGGGCCCATCTTGCTCTCTCCTCCTGACTAAAGCCAGCACTGATATCTGCATGCACTACCCCTCTCCCTATGCACAGATAGGGGAACTAGCTAACCCCCATCTGTGGGCAGCAAATGCAGGGCCAAAGATTCCCCTTCTGTGCCTGCTGCTCACTGTGTCCTTGGCTATCGGCAGTCCTACACAGGATGCAGCTCCCCAGCAGCCAGCCACCTTTAGGCCTCTCAGATGCTAGGCCTCCAGGCAGCTGTTGTCAGGTGAGCTGAGAAGTCACAGCCCAGACTCTGTGCTGTGGTCATGCATCTGGGTCCAGACTGCCCCAGGGGGTTGGCTCCACCTAGTCCAGGCCTCTGTGTGAACAGGATTTCTGGCCCTACTGGAAGGACCACATACTTCTGCAGATAGTTCCAGAAAGAGGATGGATGGATGAGGCCCTCTCTCCTTCCTCCTACTTCCTCTCCACCCAGGCTGGCTAAACCCAGGGCCCTGGGGGTAGAGAAGGGCTGGCCACAATGCAACTTTCGGGGAGGGAGGATTCATCATTGCTTTCAGCCTGGCCGGATGTCCTCAGGGCAGTAGAGCCCCTTGGGGCAGCCAGGCCATGGCTACCCAGGTTTCCTACCAAGCCAGCCAACTCTCCTACCATGGACAGCAAGGTACAGAATGGCCAAAGCCCAAGAGACAGCAGGAAGTGACCCTTACGTGAGTTCCCTGCTCTACTGTCCACAAACTACTGTTGGATTTCATTTGACATTTGAGAGAATAAGACACAAGGGAAGTGACCAGCCCAAAGTCACATGGCCATGTAGCTATGCCCAGTGAGAGTGGCGAAGGCACCTGAAAGGCCCCCAGATTGCAAGCTGTGGAGGACTTAGAGTACCAGGCTAAAGCATTTTCTTGTTTGCATTGATAATTGGCTTTGTGCCCTTGTGGCACCCCAGCCACATTCAATAACACAATCATTGTGCCTCCAGATACATAGACACTAGAGCAACCCATTTCCACTTAACAGAGAGTAAATCCTGCACAGATGCTCCAAGGTGGGACATAGATACAGATACCAAGATGTACTGAGCCCATGCAGTAGAGCTACAGACACAGAGCCATCCCCAGGGCCATGGCATTGATGCAAACCTCCCCTGCAACGACACTCCCCCGACTTGTATCCTACCACACACACATTAGTGTGCAGATGCAGAGCCCTTCAGGCCCACCCACAGGCCTTGTGGTTTGGAGCCTGGGAGAGGCTTGCCTGTGTCCATTACTATAGCAGGCATTGATGAGAATCCTAGAACAGCCGTCAGTAAGCTGAATCCTGGGTGCTGAGCTCCCGTAGTGAGTCACTGTCTTTTCCCGTACCACATGTCAATCAAGCACTCCCTTGGCTGCGTTTCAGCGCCTGTCTTGCCAAGACCTTTCCTCCTCTTGGCATCATGGGAACTGCTGAGCTCTGAGCTCCAAGGAACTCACCCTGGGAAGCAGGCGACATTATCTTTCTCCATTGGTGGAATGGGGCAGGTGGGGGAAGGGAGGCCCTGAGTCAACCAAGGTCCGGCAGCAGTGAGCAGTGGCAGGTCTTTTTTCAGCCAAACCTCTGCAGGACACTGCTCTCCTTTCTCTCCACGCCCTGCCTCCCTAACTTGCAGAGATGCCACACAAGGACACAGCCATGTCTAAGGCGGGCAGAGGAGACAGAGGCCCCTGCAGAAGCTAAGAGCGGAAGATACAGTAGGTCTGATGCCCTTTCCACACTTCCTCATTGTGCCTTTCTAGACCTCCAACTCCAGATCGTGATTAGAATTTATAAGCTAGGACTGAGAGGGGACTAGCCCCCACTCCCGGGCCTTATTACTTTGGGGTGCTCCACAAGGACAGAAAGCTGATAAGCACAATGTCCTGTCTGGATCGCAGTATATATAAGGTCAGTGATGAGCTAGGCGAGACTGAAGTCACACAAAGGTTTTCTGTCTCTGAAACTGCAAGACAATAGTCTGTGGGTCCAAGGAGAAGCAGCCATGATTCTGCAATGTATTAGAGAGGACCTGCTCAGGGGGAGAAGCACGTGAGTGCCGTCTGATTTTTCTCTGATTCTCAAAACCTATCACTATTGCTGTCATTATTATTATTGTCAGGCACAGTCTTATATAGCCCAGGCTGACCTCAAACTCACTGCCAACTGAGCTACGCCCGCAGCCCCCTCCAAGCCTGTTGGATGAAATGGTTACAAGCTGCATTTGCCTAGCACATCACTGTCTGCAGACTGCTGCCAGCTAGACTTCATTTTCATCACTTCACATGGTCATCTGGGAAGAGGAGTGGTTTGGGGCTCAGGTATCACTCAGTCAAACACTGGCTCTGCTGTGTCCTGACACTTTGACCTGGGGCAGGTCTTGTAGCTCCTGAGAGCCCCTTTTCTTCATTTGTACAATGGGCATAAAGATTAGCCCCGCTCCTTCCTTGGGAGTTGAAGGCCATTTGTAGCCTCCAGCTTGGCTATTGCATGAGCTTTTTCTTGGGGCAAAATGAGCATCCACTCTCCATAGACAGGGCACCAACAACTGACCAAAGTGTGATTCCATTAAATTTCAACCTGGCAAACCAATGAGTTTACTGGGCTTAATTATAGGGCATGGGCTAGGGGTTGCTTACAGGAGTGTGGATGACCCCAAAGTAGCCACATCACTGGAACAGCTCATCACAGTGTGGATGACAACGTCCCCATAGCTCCACAAATGGAATCACCCATTTAATTAACTTTCTGAACTCTGTATACTTTAGCACCTCCCAAGACCATGGGACTACATAAAGCTTGGGGAGAATTACATACAGCTGGGAAGGATGTGTAGGGAAGAGTGGCTAGACTCTCAGGTGAAGGTCTCACGACCTTCCCTACCCCTTTCTTCTGCGAGTAAATCCCAACAAGCACAATCTTGAGGGTCTCTTGTAAGTAGCCACAGATGCTCTGGCGAGGATGGCAGTGGCTGTCATGTTTGGAGGACAGCATTCTACTCCACTGGCTCCCAAGGAGGGGTCTGCATACATTAACTGGAGATGGTCATTAGTTGGAGATGCTCCACCTCCAACTACAAAGGACTCAGGTTGGCTGTAAATTCAGCCTTAGCCCTCAGCATTCACGGGGGGACTACTGCCTCCCAGCGTCAGCAGAGGAGCCTTGGTAAGATCCAGTGCCCTGACCTAACCACATCGGGTCAACCCAGGACACTTGTTCAGACCTCCAAGTCCTGTGTTCTCTCTCAGGGCTGATCATGGATGCCACTGCCCTGTCATTTAGCCCTTACTCTGGTAAGGGCCTGGAGTCAGGCCCAGAGGTAGGGTTTGAGGAGGCTGGGACTCCTGGGGCTCAGGAGGGCCTGGTGCTGCTTGGCAGTTTCTGTACTGACTTGGTACAGTCCTGAAACATTTACTTCTGAGGTTGAAAACAGACCTGTGATGATGTCAGTCAGGCAGTGGTTGAAATGAGTCAGGACTAAGTAGAAAGGGACCTGAGGGACAGGTAGGAAGATGGAGCTATTCTGTAATTTGAAGGATGGTTACACCCAAATTGTCAAATTGATAAATATATATCAAATGATATCAAGCTTTTATATGATTAAATCAGTCATATTTTAAAAATAAACTGGAGCTTGCCTTTGAGAACTCTCTGAGCTCAAGGACAGGCTGACCCCTTCTGCAGCTTGTGGACTCAAGTGGAAGCTTTACCTGCTGTCAAGAGTGTATATATCCTTATGTACACAGACACATTCTTATACATGCAACATACTCATGTGTATGCTTATGAGACCTAAATGGGGGAAGAGATAGGAATGGGGTGGGGGACATTGGACAGCTGCTGAACTGTTTGCTGTTAGGGCTGAGCACTCTGAAGGTATCCATAGAATAAGGGATGGGGGCAGGGGTGGGATAGGGGTAGTGGAGAGGGTGGGATGGAGGTAGTGGGGAGGGTAGGATGGAAAAGAATGTGCCCTGAGCTGCAGCTAGAATAAACTGACCATCACCCCAAACGCACTGTTTCTCTTCTACCACGTTCCAGCCCCGCCCCCCTTTCTGGGATCCCTCCAGGTCCTCTGAAGCTGGGCTGAACCAGCTCTCTGTCTAGGGCAGAGGCATTCATCCACATATTGAGATGCTGGAGCTGAGTCAGATGACAAGGAAGCTTCAAGACACGAGCCAGTGCACACTGGTGCTGCCCCTGCCTGCGCCTCCCACCCCCACCCCCCCTACCTGCCTCAGCAGCACTCCACCACACCCAGCCCTCTCTGCAGAGCTCTGGCTATATCCCACTGTGACAGATGACAAGACACTGGGCCTGAAAAGGAAGAGCTATTGCAGGGTGAGCTATGGGGATATCTTTCAGCCCTTGGCATTTTAAACTCTGTTCTTAATGTGAGAAAGGAAAGGAGAGGCTATGCCCATTGCCTTTCCTAGGCCTTCCCAGAAGTTGGGGCATGAGGGGTGGATATTCATTTCTCATGGTAACCATAATAGAGTATTGCAGAGCGAGGGGCTTAAAGTACAAGGCACTCTACACAGGTCTGAAGCCTAGAAGTGCAAAATTGAGGTGTTGGTGGGCAAAAGGCCCTTTGGAACTTGGTTCACAGCTGCATCACTCCAGTATCGGTTGTCACATAGCATTCTACCTGTGTCTGGATCCCATCTTACCTGCCTCCTCCCCCTCCCCCTCCCCTTCCTCCTCCTCCTCCTCCTCCTCCTCCTCCTCCATTGGAGATTGGATGCATGCAAGTGAGGTGAACACTCTACCACTGAGCTACAGCCCCCAATTCTAGTCTCTCCCATCTTACAACACTAGCCTTAGGGGATTAAGGGCCCCCTTAGTGATTTCATCTGACTATGATGATTTTTAGATAAAGTCACATTCACAGATACAGGGGTTAGGTAACTACTCTTGGACACAATTCAATTCTACAGCAGCTAAGAGTGGGTGTTTTCGATTTCTGTTACAAAACACCTGGGAAAAACAACTGAAAGGAGGAAATATTTATTTTGGCTCATGGGTCACTCCTTTTATGAATTTATGAAATGATCAAGTCACCTAAAACACCACTGTGGGACCAAGCCTTCAACACATGAAACTTGGGAATATTTTACATCCAAACCATTACAGTAGACCAGTAAACTGGAGGCCAGGAAACAACTCCACATGTCCAAATTTATGCCTAGGACTGTCTTGCAGACTCATCGAGGAGTCCTCTCTCCCCGCTAGTCCTTTCCCCAGGGCCTCTGGATGCCACTGGGGTCTTCCCTAAACCTAATTCCAAGATATAGAAAAATGACTGATTCAACAAGGAAGGAGTTTCTTCCAGATTAAGGAGATTTCCTGAGCCCTGATGAGGGCTGGCTTACAGCATGGGTGGGTGGTATATGCTCCTAAAGTGGGAAGATGGCTCTTTGCTCCAACCTATGAGCAGAAAATAAAAAGTTAAATTAAGATGAGTTTGTTTCTTCTCAGTATTCAATTCACCTGCTTAAAAATAATATCACATTTATTTATGTGTGTTGGTGGGGGACAGGCACATGCATGCCACAGTGCACAGAGGTCAGAGTACAACATCAAGAAGTCAGTTCTCTCCTTCCATCATCATGTGAGTCCCAGGGATTGAACTCAGGTCATCAGCCCCCACCAACTTTTTTTTAAGTATAGCTTTGATAAAGAACTTTTATCAGAAATATAGAAAGAGCTCTTACAACTCAATAATAAAAGAATCTAATAAAAATGGGCACAATATTTAAGGAGTTACTTCTCCAAGTAAGATACATGAAAGAGAAAACAAAACACAGTAAGAGAAGCTTATCATCATCAATCGGGGAAATGCACATAAAAACACGAGACACCCATACATAGCCATGTCTGTAATAAAAAAAAAAAAAAGAAGAAAAGACTGTCAGTACCAATCTTGGAGAGAATGCAACTCACCTACCTTTTCACAGTACTAATGAAACAATCTCAACAGCAAGAACAGTGATTCCTAAGTGCATACAGTTTACTACGAGGCTGGTAGAGTTGGGAGAGAAACTAGAGAAAGGGAGAGGGATTAGGTAGAGAGCTGGAACAAGAAGACAGAGGGAGGTGGGAGGGAAAACCAGTAGTGAATACACACGGGTATACCTAAGGGCCCATGAGAAACAGCCAGCTACCAAGGCAGACAGTGAACAGAGAAAGAAAAGAGACCTCCTGAGGGGTAGGATAGTGAATCTTTATTGTCACATTGACCAGATTGAGGGTCACCTAGGAGATGGAGGCACACCTTTGGGTTTGTCTTTGGGTACCTTTCCAGAGGAATAATTGGGGGGGGCACAGATAGGCACACCTTGAGCATGGGCGCCATCATTCCAGTGGCTGGGGGTCTGAGTGGAATAGAAAGGGGGAAATGAGAAGGTAAATAGAGTGCTGGCATCCCCCTTTCTCTGCTTCCCGGGTCACCATACTGCAAACTGCTCCAGTGCACCATGCTCACCATGGTAGAATGAGCTTTCTGAAACCAAGAGGCAAAAGTATCTTTTCTTCCTAAGTTGTGTATGTTGATTATTTTGATTACAGCACTTCATCCAGGCTAACCATTAATCAATCTGTTCAGTTATTCTAGTTTATGTGTTTATCAAGAGTCCATTCTCAATGACCTAATCTAAGTCATCCAAAAGAGAAAGTTATTTGTTCTCTATTACTCTAAAGATTGTCTCAAGCCAAGGGGTATGTTCCTCTATGACGTCTTTTGAACAAAGACAGGAGGAAAGTTTAATCTAGAACAGAGTGTGGTAGATGGCATGTACCTGGTCATCTGGCTATGGTGAGAATAATAACACAAGGAAAGAAATCTCCTTCCAGATAGCTCTTTAGAACATTCTTGCCCTAAGCCCAGCAGGGCAGGTCTGTAACCACAGTCCAGTGGGGCAACTGCTTCTCAAGATGAGATATGAAATGCATGTAGGAAACAGCCCTACCTCAAAATATATGTCCTACTGCCTGCCAGGGCTCAGACCTCTGCCGCTAGGTCAAAAAGCCCAGTTGGGTGGGGGGAGTTCCAGCAAAGTCTTCCAAGCTCCAAAGTCCCCACATTACGTGGGGATTAATTCCCTTCACACTCCTTCCCCAGGGTTTCAGTGACAGCCAATTTGAATGGATGTGTAAAATCACAGTCTGAGAGTTCATTCTTGGCTCTGCCACTAACTGACTAGGGATTCATGGTCATCCACAATATGAGGGAAAACATATTTTCATACAAAGAAAAAATATTTGTTATTAGCTGAGTGTGGTGGCACACACCTATAATCCCAGCACTCGGGAGGCAGAGGCAGGCAGATCTCTGTGAGTTCAAGGCCAGCCTGGTCTACATAGTGAGTTCCAGGCTAGCTGGGGCTACAGGGAGACCCTGTCTCAAAAAACACACACATATATAAATATTTGTCATGACCTGAAATTAGTTGGTGGCCATATGAAATATTTATGAACGTCTCCTAATGTAATTTGTAAATAAATAGAAAATCTTACTGATTCTTTGTGTGCTGGGACCCATACCATCCTATAAAGCCAGACACAAATATTCCTAGGGGGACATGAGAATCTGAAGTTAATAACCTTCCACAAATGCTTTCCACTAGGACAGGTGGCCAAGAAGTTTGTGGTGCTCTATTACACTGTGACCTAGGTAAGGTTTGACAAAGTGTGGAATTGCTTGAAATTTGAACTCAATCAAGCGCTCTTCTAGTTTCCCACCTGGAAAATTGTAACACATTCTGTGAGACAACAAAAATGCTATGTTTTCAGTGACTCCCTTGAGTCTTACCACTGTTCGTCTGTAACTATTCTAGCACATTTCTCCTGTTTTACTCTACTCCCACCGATCTGAGTTTTTGGAGCTTAGAAATTATTTCAATTGTGAATCACCAGCCCCTGGCACACTGCTTGGCCTAAAAAGGCTTATTGGGGGGAGGAGGAGAAAACAAAATGCTACAACCTCTGAGAGAATCTTCCTTATCAAAATAAAAGTCCATTCATTGGCTGAGGCTTTCAATCCCTGTTACCTCATTCGTCCTCATGATGGTCCCGTGGGGTGATAAGAATGGTTCTGTGCCCTGCAGGATGACTGAGAAGAGCATGTAAGACAGGCTGAGAGATTTGTTCAAGGTCACGCCACTGGAAAGGAGCAGAGCCAGGACTGGCATCCAAATCTACTGACTTCTAGACCAGGACAAATCAGCTGATGTCTTCTTGGGTCAGGAAAGCACAGGGCATTGAAACCAGGAATATTATTTTCTATATTTTTTTTTCTTTTTAGCTTAAGAGTTGTATGACTTTTAAAGAAAACTTATTTACAAATTATTCAGTAAGTAAAGCCTACAAAACACATAAAACTAGAATGCTGTATCAATTTATAATGTTTTGTAAGTTCAAGCTGATTACATGACTACGTAGCCCAGCAAAAATGATAAAGTGATGGCACAGCACACACCAAGATGTGAAGTCTAGATTCTGTATCACTCTGCGGCCCACTGAGCCTCTCTGCTTCGTGTTGTATTATTTTACATTCTGCTTTGCCATATATTCACAACCTAGTTTATAGCTCAGTAGGGAAATGAGCTAAATAATTTCTGTTGGCTGTCAAGTAGGTACTAGATCATTACAAACATTACCTGTCTCCATTAGTCACACAAATGGAGTCATACTATTTTAGTATGACTAAATACTATTAAGATTTGGGGGAGGGGCTGGGCATGGTGATACATGTTTTAAATGCCTTTAATCCCGGCTCTTGGGAGGCAAAGGCAGGAAGATTGTGAGTTTGAAGCTAGCCTGTTCTATAGAGAGAGTCCCACGCCCTCTGTGGTTACAAGGAGGCCCTGTCTTCAAACCAAACCAAACCAAAAACCAAAACCAAAACAAAACAACCCCTCCCCGCAATAAAACAAAGAGAAACAAGACTTTTGTGAGGAGGTTGAAGTGATGGTTCAATCAGCAAAGAGCTTGCCACACAACCATAAGGACCTGAGATTCTCAGGACCCATTTTTTTTTAAGGGCTGGGGGGTGCATGCCTATAATCATAGAGCTGGCAGGGGTGAAGACAAGAGGACCCCAGGGGCCTGTCAGCTGGCCAGTTTAGCCTTATCAGCAAGCTCCAGATTCAGTGAGAAATGTTGTCTCAAAAAATAAGGTGGGAAATGATTAATGCAGACACTCAATGTTGACCTCTGGATTCCATATGCTTACACACAGATGTGAACACACACACACACACACACACACACACACAGTATTTTGAAAAAATAACTTCAAGATAGGCATGGTGACTTGTACTTTTGATGCCAGCAGTCAAGAGGCAGGTTGATCTCTGTGAGTTGGAGGCCATCCTGGTCTACATAGTGAGTTCTAGGCCAGCCAGGGTTAGGAAAACCCTGTCTTAAATATATGTATGTATGTATGTATGTATGTATGTATGTATGTGCGTGTGTGTAACTTCAGATATCTTGTCCTCTCCTCAGTCTGAGCACTTACAGACAGTTGTTCTTAGTGGCCTGTAGTATTTCATGAGAAAGCTATATTATTTGTGTAGCTAGTTCTTCACTAAGAGAAATTTGCATTATTTCCAAGGAGTGCCTTTGACATAGACTGTACTTGCAAGAGCACACCTTTAGGGTAAAAATCCAGAAGAAGAGTTGCTTATACAGAAGGCAGGTGCATGATATGCTTTCAACAGTCCAGCTAGCCGTCAGTGATGTCTGCCTCATTCACCTGTTTGAGACTGCCAATATCCCCCAACCTTTGCCAAAGATCAGTGTATTATTTTTTATTCAGTTGCCAATATGTAGCCCAAATTGGTGTTTCTTTAATTTGAATCTCTTTAATTATTAATGAAATAGAACTTTTTTCTGTGTCTGTTGATGATTATACTTCTTTCCCTATGATGTAGTCTCCACTTATTTTTCTGTTGGTCTTATTGTTTCTTATTTTATTTATTTTTTTACTTATTTAATTTGACTATCCATACAACTCTATGGTCATTAGTTATCTGTGTATTGTCAACTTTAATAAACTATTCTGGGTTTTTTTCCTTTATTCTCTCTCTCTCTCTCTCTCTCTCTCTCTCTCTCTCTCTCTCACACACACACACACACACTGAAATTTTTAATTCTCTTAAATTTAAAAAAAAGAAACTCGGAAACTCAGTGTCTTTTGTTTTTTTGTTTTTGTTTTGTTTTTGAGACCAGGTCTCACTATGTAACTCTGGCTGGCCTGGAACTCACTATGTAAACCAAACTGGGCTTAAAGTCACAGAGCTCTACCTGCCTCTGCCTCCCAAGTGCTGGGATTAAAGGTGAGCACTACCACACCTGGCATAGGAACCTAGGGTCTAATATACTAAGCATGCACTCTACCCCATGATGTCTCCAGCTCCTTGTCTGTTCTTATCTTACTTAACCACTTCTCAGTGTGTAAAACAATTGGACATTTCCTGCATTCTTTCTTTTCCTTGGGTTTTATGGGTCTTAGCTTTATTTGCATGAAAATGTATATGAACATCGTTGGAATTAGACAGTCTAGTTTCATGAGGCTTACTGCAGAAAGTGGAGAGTCTTCCCTCAAACCCTCCACTAAACTAATTACTGCTTGATAAAGATAACCAGTTTCAAAGACTTCAAGTTGGTCACTTGAGTGTCTCCTTCACATCCCAAAATAACATGATTATATTTCTACTGATTGATTTTCCTGTTGAAGATAATATCCATAGATTTCCCACTATGGAAAATGCAGATATAGCTCTCTTTTAATCACTGTGTATGTGCATAGTTTTCATTCTTTAGTCTTTTCAACACAATTATGTCATAATTTAGCCAGATTAATATTCTGTGTTTTGTGCTTGTAACTTTGTAAACACCAGTTACAGGGAAGGTATGCAGCAAGCTTTGATTGGTTTATATTTCCTGTAGTGTTTTGTTTTCTCTAAAACTAATGTTTATTTTATTTTTCCGTTGTCTTATTTTTTGGAATGCTGGGGCTCTGTAACTGATATTTCAAATGTAAGGTTTGGGGCTCGTGCTGAGAAATCTGCTATAAAAGGAAAGATTTTTCTTGGAGTTTCCTCATCCTCACTAGGACCAGACTGGCATAGGGAACACAGTTGTCCTTCACCCCCAACCTGAGGTCTTGTTGTCTATCTCAGAAAAGATAACTGAGGGACCTAACCACATTTGGGTGAAACTTCAAATAATTTCTGCCCTTTATGCTCATTCAAACTCCAAAGAAAATGCAGAAGCAGCCATTCCTCTAACAATCCTGTAAGGCTCTCAAAACTGTCCACGTTCCTCAGTCTCCTATTTTTGCATGTTAATAAATGTTTATGTGTTCTCTCCTCTTTAATCTTTGCCAGTGCAGAGAGCAGAGTGGAAATTTCCCCCCACACATACAGAAGAAGTTTTCACTGATTCAACTCTAGCTCTGTATAGCCAGCCAGGTGTGGTGATACCCCATTTAATCCCAGCACTCAGGAGGCAGAGGCAGGCAGATCTCTGTGAGTTCAAGGCCAGCCTGGTCTACATAGCAAGTTCCAGGCCACCTGGGGCTACAGGGAGACCCTGTCTTAAAAAGATCAAAAAACAAACAAACTAGCTCTGTGTAAATCTCTCAATGTGTTCAAATATATCAGGTGTTCTCTCTGCTGCACCTTTGTGTGGAACAACGCCCTGGCTCTACTGACCTTGTCAAGTCTATTCTGTTTGACCTCCTGCACTTGGCACATCACTGTTGTCTTGGGAAATCCTCCTTCCATCATGCTGGAGACTTCTCCTCCTTGTATTAAATCCCTTATTTCCTGGATCCTGTTTCCCCCAAGATTTCTGAGAAAGGAGATTTTTTTAAAATTTCAAGTGTCTTTATTAAAAATTCATAAATGGTTCTTCTTGGGAATAAAATTACAGACTTTAATAATTTTTTATTTTTATTTTATGTATATGAGAGTTATGCCTGCATGTGTATAAGTGCACCTGTGTCATGCATTGCCCCTTGAGGACAGAAGAGGGCATCAGATTCCTTGGAACTGGGGTTAGGGATGGTTGTTAGCTGCCATGTGGGTGCTGGGATTCAAACCTGGGTCCTGCAAGAACAGAGTGCCTTAACCGCTGAGCCATCTCTTCAGCCCCCAGTTTTTTTTATTAATAATTTTTCCTTAGAATTTTAAATACTTTGCTACATCATATTATGTTCTCATATATATATGGCACTATACGTCTTATAATCTTGCTTTTGAGAAACATGATGCCACAGTGAATGTACATGTTTGTATGTGATGTCTTTTATGTTGCTGTATTCATGTACTTTGTAGTTCCCACTACTTAAAAGGATGGCCTGTGGGACCACTAGGATATTGGGGAAGTGACAATGGATGATATCCAAGACTAGTCATGAGGGGCATTTTAGACTTTTTATTGTTTTCTTTGGTCACTTGCTTTATAAAAGGAGGCACCTATATCATGAAGACACTCAAGCCATCCTAAGGGACAGCGCACATGGTAAGGAACTGAGACCTTCCACAACAAAAACCAAGCTTGCTAGTCCTGTAGGCTACTGTGGAAATGAACTCTCTAATTATAATTAAGTTTTTAAACAAAAACCAAAACAAAATTGCAGCCCTGGCCAACATCCAGTTGATCCCCATGAAAAACTCTGAATCAGAACTACTCAGCTAAGGCACTTCTGAACTCAGAAAATAAAAGAGATAGAGATGTTTAATATTGTTTTAAGTTTCAGAGTTTTGGGGATAGTTTCTTTAGTGGTAATTTGTTAAATAATATATATTCTGAGCCAGGTGTGGTGGTGCATACCTTTGATCCCAGCACTTGGGAGGCAGAGGCAAGGAGATCTTTGTGATTTCGAGGTCAGCTTGATCTACTTAGTGAGTTCCAGGCCAGCTGGGGCTACAGGGAGACCCTGTCTCAAAAAGACATAATAATAATAATAATAATAATAATAATAATAATAATAATAATAATATTCTGTATTTCTGTAACCTCCAAATACTAGATGTTGGATATTCTGACTTAATTCTTCAATTTTATATCTTTATACTCCTATTCAGCATCTCAGTGTCTCTTCATTCTGCTATTCTAAACATTTCCACATCTGTTTCTTTAATCATTCTCTTGATGATTATAAAATAGTATCAGCCTGCACACACACACACACACACACACACACACACACACAATTCTGAAAAAAATGACAAATATGTTTCTAGGTTGGATACCAAACAGTGCAAGGATGTACACCTTAAGGAAAGGGAAACAGATGTCTCTCTACTTGCCCAGAACTGTTCCTGTAGCAAATATGGCCAACTTCATGGAACCAAAATGTCCATTGTGGGCCTGGGCACCTGGAATTCTCCCTCAGGCAAAATCAAAGAAGATGAAGGTGACCGTTGATATAGGATATTATCACACTGATTGTACAAATGTCTATTGGAATGAGAATGAGGTGGGAGAAGTTATCCAAGGCAAGTTATCTAGAAGGTTGCAACACGATAGGATTGCCTCACGGTTAGCAGGTTGAATCCACCTTCATTGAGAGAAACCTGCTGAAGGAAGCCTATTGGAAGATCCTCAGGGATCTGGAACTGGATTACCTGGAAACATACCTTATTCACTCAACACAAAAGATGTTAGCTTGAGAAGTACTTATTCCCCAAAGATAATACAATGTTCTTACTGGTATATTGACATTTACAGGTGCCTAGGAGGAGCTGGTGGACAAAGGGTTGATGAAAGCTCTTGTGTCTCTAACTTCAGATGGAAAAGTCCTTGAACAAGCTGGACTGAAAGACCAACCAGTGACTAATAAGGTTAGGGACCACCCACATTTTACATAGGACAAACTGATCCAGTGCTGCCACTCCAAGGATATCACCACCTACAGGCCCCTGGACCCTCTAGATAGACCTTGGGCCAATTAAAAGGACTTTTCATTACTAGAGAACCCAAGATTAAGATATAATTGCAAAGCACAGGAAAACATCAGCCCAGGTTCTGATCCAGTTCTGTATCCAGAGTAATATGGCAGAAATTTTCAAATCTATGACACCAACACACATATAATTGACAACTTTCAGGTCTTGATCTCAAGATGAGCAATGAAGAGATAGCAGCCATACTCAGCTTTAATAGAAATGGTGTCATAACTGACACTGTTAATTTGGAGAAGCATCCCTTCTACATAGAACACTGAAACTAAATTGCCCAGTGAAATTATAGTTAGATTCACGGAACTTGCTCCCCGAGTCCATTCTCTAGTAATGAAAGGTCCCCTTACTTAGTCCAGCCTCTCTGACATCATACTATGCCTAGCTTAGCAACTACAACATTATACAGTTTCATATTTAGATCAATGGAGGCATGTGCTTTTAACCCCAGCACTCAGGAGGCACAGGCAAGTAGATCTCTGTGAGTTCAAGGCCAGCCTGATCTACATGGAAAGTTCCAGTCAACCAGGGTTACGAAGTAAGACCTTATCTCAAAAAAACAACAAAACAAACAACAACAACAAAAGATCCATGTATTCAATCAGGAACAGACTATCATAGGAAAGTGTAACTCAGATTTACAAATAACAATTTCTTTTACATATATGATTTGAGAAAATGCCTGTAAAACACCAGGAAATATGGTAGCACTGAATATACAAAGATAAAAGAATAAAAGGTAATAATAGGGCAAAGAAGAAGGAAAAGGGGGAAGATAAACGGGACTCACATGCCACTGAGCATCACACTTACTCTTGCTTTCTCTCTAGGAGAATTTTTCAATCTATGATTCAAGAAACTCAAGTCCTAGCAGAAAGAGGAGATCTTGTTCCATGTGGAAATAGACATCAGAGTCTGAGGGTGCCAGGCTGAAGGCTGGGATTTGAAGGGCACAGAGGTGAAGACAAGAAAGTCACATAGAAAGAATATTTTAAAATGTGTGTGATGGTTCTTTGGATCCTTAGTGTAATCCTCAGATGGGCAGGCATAAACAGAGACCCTAGGAAGCCTAAAGGAAAGATCTGTGTGCTAGAGCCTAGAACTGATTCTCTGGATCTGGGGAGACATGACAAAGTCAATCTGGCTAGAGTAGAGGAACTTTGATTACCATTCTGGTCATTCAGTAGATACCACAGTAACACTATGTTATTTCCTTTTCTAAAAAGGAAAACTAAAATAGACCTGCCCTAGTGAAGATGAAAACAGGCTGCTAAAGGATCGGTGTGGTCTACCTTACAAAATAAAACTCAGGGGCTGGGGAGATTGATCTATTTATGAAGTGCTTGTTGTGCAAGCAAGAGGACATGGGTTAGATTTCCAGAGCCCATGTAAAAAGTTGGCCATAGTAGTTTTTGCTTATAATCCCAGTGCCAAGAAGACAGACACAGGAGGATCTGTGGGGCTGGCTGGCTAGCCAGGTCCCAAAATGAGAGACTTGTGTCCCCACAAAGCAAAATGAATTGGATGTGGTGGTACACACCTTTAATCTCAGCACTCCAGAGGCCAAGCAAGCAGATCTCTGAGTTTGAGGCCAGCCTGGTCTACATAGGGAGTTTCAGACAGTCAAGGCTATATAGTGAGACTTTATCTCAAAAACGAAACAAGACAAAACAAAACCAATAACAACAAAAACCAACTAACCAAATAAACAAAAAAGTAAGGTGAACAGCTGAGGAACAATACACACACACACAGGTACCCATACATATATGTGTATCCATATACATGAACACACACATAAATTAATAAATGAATAAATAAATAAAGTAAGACTCAGCACCCTTTTGCCCAGGAGTTGATAAATATTTCCGTAAGGAATCAGACAATAAGCATTTGGGACTTTGTGGGGTTCTGTGAAAGCAATCAGCTCTGCCATTGTAATAGACAAGCCACAGGTATATACAAATAAACAGTACAATCGTGTCCCAGTAGGACTTTGTTTTAAAAGCACTCAGCAGTTTTGACTTGTGGGCTATAGTTTTTTGACCCTTGCTTTAGAGAGAAACACAATCCAGAGCTTCTGAACAGTGTTAACCACAATGTCTGGCTTGCACAGAAACACCAGTAACCACTGAAGGAAACAGGGGAAAGAGAAAAGTTGATGAAGAGATAAGAAAAGGTCATTAAGTAGACACTGGGAAGATATAGTCAATGGAGTTAGCAGACCCAAATTTCTAAGTAAGTATGATTCATACAATAAATATACAGAGGGATACTGGATAAATCATCAATAATGACAGGTTTCAATAGAGAAGTAGACTTGCTAGAAAACAAATCAATACTCTAATAATTGCTTAATACCTATCTGAAATTAACAACAACCTGGGTTAGATTGTCAAAGGAAGATGCTGTCACTTAGTCTATTGGAAGAAAAGGTGAATGTGTGTGCTCTTCTTGCAGTGGACAGTATCTGAACTAAGTAAGAAGCAGTTCTCATAAAGGCCTTGGGAAGGGTGCAGTTCAGAACCAGCAGATTTTAATTTTAGAGGTAGATGTATTAGGAAATGATTGGCCTTTGCTACAGAAGCACATGACTTTTTAAAGATTTATTTATCTTATTGTATGAGTCTGTATATTTGTGTTTGAATGTATGTATGTATACCACCTGCATGCAGGTGCCCGCGAAGGTCAAAAGAAGGTGTTGAATCCCCTGGAACTAGTTACAGGCAGCTGTAAAATGGAACCAAACCCTAGTCCTCTGCAAGAGCAGCATGTGCTCTTAACTACTGAGCCATCTCTCCAGCCCCAGAAACATGGATTCTTATGTAAGCTGTTGCTGGTGTCTGACATTTAGAAGCAGGGTTATTAAAATAAATTATAAGCAAACAGTTAGGATAGGTACAAAGCTAGCTATGATGATTAGCTATTGCTAGAAAGTACAGTCACTTCACAAGAAAATGGTAATCTGCTCATTCTTAGGCTAAACAAGAAACTAGACACAGATAAGACAGATGGAAAGAACTCAAGGTTGAAAAAATTAAGCTGAAGTTCAAAAAGAAAAACAAAAAAAGCAAGTGGAGGAAAACCAGAAAAGAGATAAAAAAGATAGAAGACACGTCGACAGTCCAACAAACATACAATTGGAATCTCGGAAGAAAGAATGTAGAATGGGTGAAAAGCAGTGTTTGAAGAAACAGTGCTCAAGAACTTTCAAGACTTCTGCTTTACTTTTCTGCTACTGGTTATTTATTTATTAATTGATTTATCATTTATTTATTTATTTACTTATATCTCTGAAAGCCCTCTCATGAGCTAGGTACTGTGACACATGCCTATAATTCTAGTACTTGGGCCATTAAAACAGGATTGCTTCAAATCTGAAGACATTCTGGTCTTCAAAGTGAATACCAGGCTAGCCAGGGCTGGTATTTTCACAATAGTGAAAAACTGTTGTTAAAAAAAGCAACAACACACATACAACAACAACGACGACGACGACAACAATAACAAAAATCCCATGATCTTAAATTACCTCCCCTTTGTGAAGCAAAGTAAAACAAGACCATACAAAAATCCTCAAACCGTTGCTTTTGGTTTTGAGTCAGGCTGGTCTGGTCTCAAAATCCCCATCCTGATCCTCTTGCTTCCACCTCCTGAGGGCTGGGATGGCAGGCATGTGTCACTCTATCCACCACTGTTTTTGTTTTAAAATATTCTCTTACTTAAGAATATTGACAGTACCTTTTGCTTTTGACTTTTTCATGTTTCTTCTCCTTCAAAAATCTGTTTCCTAAAACAATCTGATGAATAAGTTCTTTAAAATAAGAACTTCAGGGGTTGGAGAGATGGCTCAGTGGTTAAGAGGACACACTTGGGGAAAATGGGGATACTTAAACAGGGAGGGAGGTGGGAAGGTTATACAGGAGGAAACAGAGGTGAGATAAATAATGCTTAGGTGGTGTGAAAAACCAGAGGTAAATGTATAAATTCAAAAGCCTACTGAAAAAATATACATACAATATATATGTATAGATATATTTCTGTGTATCTATATAGCTAAAGGCCATATAACAAGAAACACACACAGTGCCAGACAGGAGAAACCTCCTTTAGAGTTGTTGGTCAGAATAGTTCAAGAGGCTCCTAAAATAACACAGACTATTTGCCTTAGCCGCTGATTGTCCCCCAAACTGGAAGGTAAGACCCTATTGCTGAAACCAGGACATATTTCAGACACAGGACTTAGAACAATGGAGTTGGAACTGACCTGGAAGCTTCCTCCCTCAAGACTAGCTCTCATTGTATCAAAGGCTAATATGCAAGCTGCTAAGGGAGAAAACCAATCAATGTTCCAACATCAACTTTAAAGTCTAATTAGTACAACAATAACTGGTGTAGCTAACTGTCTCTATTGGTGCAGTAGTGGCACTTTTATCTTGAGGGTAATCAACAGCTATCTAATTGAACGTAAGGCCTGCTCAATGGGAGGGAACTCCTGTGTGACGCTGTAAACATAGCCAAATACACATGGCTGGAAGAGTCATAGAACCTAGAGAAAAACCTACGTCTGTCACATTCCTAGACAAACATAATTTCTTACTCTATGCTAAATATGTACCCTTATATTTACAGACAAGAATACCTCTTACCACTCATCAAAGAAGCTTCTTTTTGCCACAGATGGAGACTATTATAGATTTCCACAACTGGTCAAACGTAGAGAATAAGTGGCTGTGAGATGCCCAGCCCTAAGTGACACACCTACAGTGTAACCTCTACACCTATATAGTGGAACAGGGGGCAGAGAGAATATTAATGCATCTCTCAACTTTCACCAGTGAAGCTTCCTCATGCAACAGATGGTAATCAACAGAGAAGACCAGAAGAACTGGTAAAAAATGTAGAGAATAAGAGACCACAGAGTGCGTGTCCCTGGATAGGACTCCTACATTAAACCTCTGCCACCAAGGGCTCAGGCACCATTGTGGAAGAGGGTGGGAAGACTGTAAGAGCCAGGTGTGGTAGATGACCACTAGGAAACAGTTTTCCAGGAGGCTGGGAACATGCTCATATGAACGTACAGCAATGGTGACAGCAAGCACAAGGCCCATGCCAACTCAAACCTGATAGAAATCCATCATGGAAGTGGGGAAATGGGTAAGAGGCCCCAACCTTAGCTGAGGAACTGTTGACAACTGATCACTATTGGGTGAGGGAGAGCTGGTCTTCTTTAAGGGAGTGATGCTAGATAGATAGGTTTACCAGACTCCAGTTGACGGATTCACACGGAGGGACATTTGGGGACACAAACTTGACTCTGGATAGGCCTTAACATATATGACAGAATGTGTGAAATCCAGCAAGGGGAAGGGCTATGGGGGGATGTGGATAGGGGAAGGGTTCTAAATATGATCAAGATGTATTGTATGAAAAGTGCATTTCAATGAAAATTCAATGAAAAAATTTTTAAGTAAAAAATAAATAAAAATATAACTAATGCAAAAAAATAAAAAAGCATATATTGCTCTTCCAGAGGACCTGAGTTCAGTTCCCAGCACCTGTAACTCCAGCTCCTGTACTTGTGCACATACACAGACATATGTACATACACAGACACATGATTAAAAAAAAAACTTTAAAATAAGAACTTCAGGATGTTCAAGGAACTAAACAACTTGCAGTTGTATCAAACAAATATAGGCAAAAATATGCCAGTTGCAGGCAGTTATTAAGAAAAGAAATGAAAATCTACTCCATGTTCTGAATTCTAAAACTATGAATACTGAATTCTCTTTATAATTAATTTGGTGGTAAATGTGGTTTAAACTGAATTTATTTAGTGGGGAAAAATACTTGAATTAATGTGGAATTATCTATAGCCTATGTAGTACAAAATTTTATAGTTTTAAAACTATAGTGTTAATGTGCATGATCAAGATGTGGTACTTCAGAACCTATTGTGCTATATATTAGCTGCATATGATGTGTGCTCTCTGCGTTCTTTCTAAAACAGAAAATGGTTCTGAAATATAACTCTAAAAGTTTCAGATGAGCTCTTGGTTTATTTTATTTTATTGATCTTTTTTAGATAGGGTCTCCCTGTAGCACCAGCTGGCCTGGAACTCACTAGATAGACCAGGCTGGCCTTGAGCTCACAGAAATCCACCTGCCTCTGCCTCCTGAGTGCTGGAATTAAGGGCATGTGCCACCACACTGGCTTCAAATAAGCTCTTGTGAGTATTAGAAATATTAAAAACTATCAGGGCTAGAGAGATGACTCAGCGGTTAAGAACACTGGTTGTTCCTACAGAAGACCTGGGTTCAAATACCAGCATCCACATGGCAGCTAACAACTGTCTGTAACTCCAGTCCCAGGGGTTCCAACAGCCTCTTTTGACCTCCACGGGTATTGCACGACACATGTGTGCTTACCTACATGCAGGCAATACACGCATACACATAAAATTAAAAAAAAATATATCAAAAATGTACAATGAAATGCAAAACACAGAGGGCTCATCTCAGAGAACACAGCTGGAGACAAAGAACTGAAAGAGAGTATTGTGAAAATTCACTTGGCAACACAGAAAAGTAAATAGTTAAAAAAAAATTAAAGAGCAACTAGGAGATGCAGGATAGATTGAGAGTCTCCCAGACAGTTCTAAAGGAATTTAAGAAAGTGGATAGGAGGGGGAAAAAAAAAATCAAGAAATAATATTTGAGAGATAATAGCTTAAGATTAAAAAAAAATTAAATGAAGATCAAAATATTCTGGGGAAAAATATCTCCTAAATATAAATAGGTAAAAGAAAAAGCTTCTGCTAAGACACACTAAAACTGCAGACTCACGAATAAAGAGGAAGTCAGATATGATGGTGCATGCATATAATCTTAGCACTTGGGAGGCAGAGGCAGGAAGATTATTAGCAGTTCAAGACCAACATGGCTACTTAGTGATTTCTTCCAGGTCAACTTGGGGCTACATAGCAAGACCCTGTCTTAAAAAGGAAGATGGAAAGAAAGAGAGAAAGGAAGGGAGGTAGGCAGGCAGGAAGGAAAGAATGAAGGAAGGAAGGAAGGGGAAAAAAGGACTCTTTAAAGAAAGTCTATTTACGAATGAATGAAGATTGCATAGACAGATAATATTTGATGAATGAAAACGCAATCAAGAAACAATGGGGGAAAATAAAAGTAATGAATTAAAATCAGTCAGAATCTATGTAGAGGGAAACCCCCAAAGGGATATAAATAGTGAAAAATAATGAACTCCAGCATATTACAAACTAATTACAAAACTATCTCGAAGGGGATGGAAAAGAATTAATGAGTAGCTTTGGAAAAATAATTTTAATTGATATTGTAAGGTTAAAGAAAAAGACAAACCTATAGGCAAAGCTTGTGGTTTTTAGTCAACCTGTTTCTGGTAGAAAAGAGCCTGGTAATTCTGAAATTCTGCCTCTACATGGGTTGAGCAATACATACATGGTTGTAGTGGTAGGTGATGTAACAGCTTCCCAAATATATTACATCTTAATCCCCAGAATCTGACAATATGTAGGAAAGGGGAATTAAGGCTGCAGCTGAAGATAAGTTTGCTAATCAGTTGGCCTTAGTGTGGTGCCATTATCTAATTTTTCCAAGGAAGTTCCAGTATCTTCATGAAAAGCAAAGCTGGAGAATGGGTTATTCAAAGGGATACCATTGCTGACCTCCAAGATGGAAGGAATCATTAGCCAGGGAATGCAGGCTTGAAACTGGAAAAGGTAGAAATCCTTCTCTCCTGGAGCTCTGGAATGGCACACACCCTGGACAGACAGCACTGTGATTTCATACTCAAAGATCCTCAGCAGAAGGATCTGACCCACAGAACTATAGTACATTTGTGTTTGTTCAAGCTACAGTTTATGATAACTTGTTACAGCAACAATACAACACTAACACAACTGTAGACAAGGGAATGCTCTGTTTTTATTGCCAGAGGAATAAAATTGCAAATAAGTAAAGGGGAAAGGCTTGAACAAATCTTATAATTAGAAGACAAATTCTTTTTCTTTGAGACAGTGTCTCACTGTGTAGCCCTGGCTGGCCTCAAACTCACAGAGACCCGCCTGCCTCTGCCCTTGGAGTGCTGGGATTAAAGGCATGTGCCAGCATGCCCAGCCTAAACCTTGTAATTAGAATTGGAGGTAACAGTGTGGACTCAGTTACTGATAAAAAATAAACTTTATACATAGAAGAGTCTGGGTTTTTTTTCTTTCTTTTTTTAAGGAGAATGGTAACATGGATAACAATATCCTCTACTTAAATGTCAACATAAGCAAAGTACATAGAAAAAAAAATGCACACTCTATTCTCAGAAAAGTTAAGGAAAAGATACATGAAATACATAAAAAATGACAGATGAAGGTAAGATGGGTGTAGGAGTTGCAGGGGGCAGAATGTAAAGGAATCCTGTAGGGATGAGGGGGTCAGTAGCCTAGGATCTCAGGTTAGCAAAGGGTCTCTGAAATAAGAAATCCTTATTCTCTGCACAGAGACAGATCTATGGGATTTGAAGGAATTGTGAAACTATGAACAGGAAGCCGAAAAGTGTAACAGACCAGCGGGCACCATGCATGCAGTTCGGGGCAGTAAAGTTCAGGAAATTCTGCCCACACACTCCTAGTGATGAGACCCATTCAACTGTGATAAATGTGAATCTGAAAACACATGTTCAGGCTCTGAAAAGACAGGAGAGAAATAAGCCAGAAGTCAGGGGTAAAGAGGAGGTGGGTGGGAGTGTAAGGCATGGAGGAAGTGAAAAACCAAGCAGAAAACAGCCTAGGGGAGCAGATTGCAGAAATATCAGTTAAAGTAGCTCCTGAAACTACCTCTCATAAACAGCTAGTCCAGGAATGTGCAGGTCTACGGAGGGCAGCGGCATTTTAGAACACGAATTGGGAACATATTGTCCAGGGAAAGATGAAAATTCTATTAAAGCATTACATTGTTACTTGAAAAATAAGATGTGATCAAGCAGTAGTTTCCATCACAAAAGACTACACAGAAGAAACGTAAGAATTCAAGGAAGAAATGATAAGAATTCCAAGTTGATGACGAAATCTTAGAGAAGAAATGAGAACTGACAGCGTTCAGGAAAGAGGAGCAGACAACACAAAGTCAGAGATGAGCTGAAAGAGGGAGTAAACAGTCACGCCAGAAAGTGCGTGACAGGATTCTCAGCAATTTAAGAAATGTGACAAAAACTGAGCCACAGGGCTGGTGAGTTCAGCTGGGAAAGGCACTTGTGGCCAAGTCTGACCTGAGTTTGATCCCCAGGACCCACCATGGTAGGAGAGAACTGACTTCTGCAAGCTGATCTTACTACCCACAGACACACAGAAACAAATGAACATGTGAGGCTAACTTTTGAGGAGTCAGTCCTCCTTCCACTGTGGGATCTAGGGATTGAACACAGGTTATCAGGCTTGTTGGGACAATGCTAAATGAGAAATGAGTATGCAGTCATAGCAAGTATCTTTGCCTTCTTCCCAATTTCAAAGAGAAAGCTTTCAATATTTTACTTACTGATTATAATATGTGGTACTAAACAGAGATTTAATTTTTTCCTAGTTTACTAAAAGTAATGATTATTCTTTATGAAAATTTAATTATTATTGTATGTGTGATATGTGTGTGTGAGTGTGAGCACACGCTTGGGCAGGTCAGAGTAAAGCTTTGGGGTCTGACAACTTGTGATATTTTTCTTCCACTTTGGGTTCCAAGGATCAATTCAAATCCTCAGATACGTATGGCTTTTACCTGCTGAACCATCTCTGGGCTAAGGTTTTTATTCTTACTGTTTAATTGTTTAGTTAATCAATCAAAGAGGAACTTTATTGAGACCCCAGTCCCTTGTCAGGCAAATGGAAAGAAAGGCTTTATTTGACCTCCTTGGGGTCAATTATTAACATGACCGCACTGCCTGCTGTGCTGAGATACAGGATTCTGTTGGGTGCCATGTTTTTCATGGCCCAGTGTTACAGTGGTGACTGTAAATAGACCAGCAGAGAAGAACCCAGGAATGCTGTCCCAAAGATGCAACGTCAGGTGCAGGGTAGAGAGGGACTCTCTCTGGAGACTGGACTTTAAAGATACAGAGTGAAGTCACCCTGAAGAACTTGCCAGCAAAAAGCAGAGGCCATTGGCAAGGAAGATTGCTTTCATTCTCACCTTTGATTTGGGGGTTGACCTTTATGAAGAGGGCAGTGATCTTTAGTTGAGGCAGGAGGGACAAAGAATGACCTCTGTATACCAAACTCCTCAAGAAGACCCACACCCGTGCAGTCTCTGTCTCACTTGGTGTTTTTAACATCAGTACGTATCTGTTTTTGACATTCGTCTCTGTCTTCTAAAACCATTTTAGCATGCTGTTATTAATATGGTGAAAAATATTGATTTTAGAAAGCCAAAATTTTAGACCTTATCTTACTAACAGAACCCCAAGCCATTAACTTAAATTTTTTTTAAAGAAGGAAATCCCTGCTGGTGGAATGCTGTGAGATCAAGGTCATCTGGGGCTTCAGGGAGACCCTGTCTCAAAACAAAACAAAACAAAACAAAATAAACTATATCTATCCACCCATTTACATAATACACACATACTCAGGTATGCATACATATGTATATACATATGTGCATATATGCCTTAATTCAGTCTGCTTTTGTTTAGGATTTTTTAAAATTATTTTATTTTTATTTTATGTGTATGAGTATATTGTCTGAAAGTGTGTCAATGCACCTGTGGCGTACAATGCCCAAGGAGGTCAGAAGAAAGTGTCAGATCCCCTGGAACTGGAGTTACAGACAGTTGTTAGTCACCATGTGGATGCTGAGACTCGAACACAGGTCCTCTGCAAGAGCAGCCAGTGCTCTTAACCCTGAGTCATCTCTTTAGCCCCATTGTTTAGGATTTTTGCATCTCTACTTCTTGAGTGAAATAAGCCTGTAATTTTCTTTTCCCATCCACGCTTGTCTGATTTAGATATTGAGATTTTGTTAGTCTCATTAGTTTCATAAAAGAGATAGTTATACTCTCTTTTGTTTTCTGGGAAAATTTGCACATAAGATTATAGCAATTTAAGGCCCACTAGAAAAACCCTGCAGTCCCAAGCTACTGGGGAGGCTAAGTCAGGACGATTTCTTGAGACTAGGAGTTAGAGACTAACTTGGGCAACACAGTGAAATCCTCATCCCAACAAAACAAAGGATTCCAACAATTTATTCCTTAGGTGTTAGATGAAACTTACAAGAGACACACCCACATGTTAGGAGGTATGAGGACAACTTTTGAGGAGTCAGTCCTCCTTCCACCATGGAGTCTATGGATTGAACTCAGGTAATCAGGCTTGTTGGGCACTTTTACCTCCTGAGCCATCTCATCAGCCTTATAGAAAGATTTTAAAACTGTTGAATAATTTCACCTGATAATTATGTGATTTTTTTTTTCAGGATTTCGTGTGTGTGTGTGTGTGACTGTTTTAGTAAGTTGTATTTTTCTGAGACTTTATTTCAAATAATTTTCAAATGCAATTACAAAGTTTTCATGATATTACTGTATTAACTTTGTAACGGTAGCAAAATATTTAACAATTGCCCCCTTTTTATTTGGAATGTTTGTTGTGTATATATTTTCTTTGTTTAGTCTCTGCAGGCATATCCAACATTTTGACATTGCAACATGACATTGTCTTTTACTAAGTTCACACACAACCAAGCTACCAAAAACCCAAATACCCAAACTCATGTTTTAAATAAGCTCATGCTTTATTTATCTTACTTTAAAAAATATTTCATTTATTATTTTTATTTTATGAGTATGAGCGTATTGCCTACAAGTATGTATCTTGCCCCGCCTGTGGAGGTCAAAAGACTATTGAATCCCCTGGAACTGGAGTTACAGATGGTTGCTGGCTAGCATCTGGGTGCTGGGATCCAAACCTGGGTCCTCTGCAGGAGCAGTCATCGCTCTTATCAGCTGAGCCATCTCCCCAGCACATTAAACTCTTTTGTGTTGGACCTCTATTTTTGACTGCAGCCTGGGCTTCAGGCAGTGACTTGCCTGGAGGCTTATTAATTTAATTAGTTTCTTTATTTCAAATGTTTGTTTTCTATTTAATCCTTGCTCTGATCTTTTTTTCTTCCCTCTGCATTACTGAGTCTGCTACGCTGTTTTCGTTCTAACTTTTAAAAGACAGGTGGTCTGTCTCTTGTCGTTTCTGTGAGTTTTCACTCTTATTTCCTTGTTCTTGATAAAATACGAGTAGACAGTAGGTCAAATTTATTTTGAGGAAATTTAATATGTAGGATAAATTTATCTCCTCTTCAATGGATCTTTGCTTGCTTTTATCAGACTCCCATGTGGATAATCTGTCTAGAACCACTTTAACCCAACTTAAAGGCTGGAAATAGCTAGACCTCTAAATGACAGGGAGGTGGGCTGCAGACTGGAGTAAGTGTGGAATTGTTTATTGCTGGCTTACCCTCCCCTGAAGACAGTGAGATGTGTTCTAACTATAGCTTCTACTTCTGGTAAAGTTTTGGCTTTGGTTCTTGTCCTTCTCTCCCAGCTCTGCAAGTTAACTAGGTGCCAGGTTTGTTTCATAGCTATTCACCCAGGGCAAGCATAGCTTAGCATGCCTAGAACGCTGGGATGTGCCTCATTTCCCAACCATTTCTCAGTCTTTGAGAAGTTCTTTGACAATTTCTAAGAATATTTTTTGAAATATATCCTGCCCATCTCTTGGGCATAATACTGAAGCACAAACATCAGTCTTGTGAATTCAAGGAAAACATTTGGTTTGCTTTTAATTTGTTTAGGATTTTTGTATATGTATTTCTTGAATGAAATGACCTGATAATTTTCTTTTCCCATCCACATTTGTCTTATTTAGATATTGAGATTTTCTTAGTCTCATAAAAGATGAGTTATATGTTCTTTGTTTTATGGGAAGGTTTATATAATAAAATTGCAACAATTTAAGCTGGGCTCTGGTAAACAAATATAGTCCCAAGCTACTGGGGATACCTGTTTCCTTAATTATTCACAGTGGGAGATAGGTTGGATTTACCGAGCCTACTAAGATCAGAAGGAAGCTTTGGGGCTGTAGCTTTAGCTCGGTGTTAGCATATTTGCCTAGTATGTGAAAGACTCTGGTTTGATCTCCAGTAACACAACTCTTGTTGTATAAGTGCCTCTCTCCGTGGTGCTGGGGGCTGAAACCAGGATCCGCAGGGGCTTATGAATTCTAGGCAAACATTCTAGCACTGAGCTATATCCCGAGCTCTCCTTTCAGTTTTTATTTTGAGATAAGATCTCAGCAAATTACCCAGGCTGACCTGGAACTCATCCCCAGTAGCTGGGATTACAGGTTTATGCCATTAGGCCCAGTTAAATCTTTTGTGTTTGTTGAGATAAAGTCTTCTGTTATGTAAAGGAGGGCAATCTCAACCCTTCTATCCGCTTACCTCAACCACTTTAATGCTGAGATTACAGGCAAATGCTAACACGCCCAGTTTTGTGTAAATTTTCATACCTTTTGGGTTAATGATATACCTACATTAAAAAAAAAACACATTATTAGGGGATGGAGAGATGGAGAGATGGTTAAGAGCACTGGCTGCTCTTGCAGAGGACCCAGGTTTGATTCCCAGCACCCACATGGTGGCTAATAACCATCCATAATTCCAGGTCCAGGGAATCTGATGCCCTCTTCTGACCTCTGAGGGCATTACATGACACAGGTACACGTACATATATTCAGGCAATGTGCTCATAGATATAAAATAAAAATAATAAATAAAATATTTTTTAATTGTTAAAAACAGACAATGGCAAGACATTTGAAAGGTGAATAAAATTCAACTTTTAATATAAATGGTAAAGATTGATTCATGAGTGAGAATTTAAAAAACAAACCAATAAGGTTGAGAGAAGGTGAATCAGTCACCAAAAATCTCCACCTTGTAAAAGACACCAGGAACTCATGTTTTCACATGGAAATTATCAGAGAACAGAAAAATAGTTTCAGAGAAAAGCAAAAGAAAAGAGACGACTGGAGGGTGTAACTCAGTGGTAGTGTGGATGCTTAATTGATGTAAGACTGGGTTCAATCAACACACCCAGCCCCCAACCTCCACAAAAGAAGAGTCCAGTTTATTGTATAAAGTACTTCAGCGAGGTTCTGCTTTGATAATGACACATAGCAACTAAGATCCTCCAAATACCAGTGATTTATAAGATTTTCCACTCACAGTTTTATCAGTCAATAGAGAAAATGTACTTAATCCAACACTTTCTCTTATAAAAAAAAAAAACAAAACAGACCTCATAGCAGACTTGTTATTAGAAAACAGCATGAAGAGAGATACCTTTCAAAAATCTATAGTATCATTATTTTTAATGCTGAAAATATACATTTTCTATTAAAATGAGGGACAGTTGTGCTTGTCAGTACATGCCTGTAATCCCAGCACTGGGGAGCTGAAGTTCAAGGCCATCCTCAGCTACACAACGAATTCAAGGCCAGCCTGGGATACATGAAAAAGGAAAACAAAGCCCAGGAACAAGTCAAGAACGCCTACTACAATGGCTTTTGTTTGAATTGTCCTTATCAAGTCAGTTTTGGGGATGGGAAAATGCGAAATTCTTTGACAGCTTTTATTTTTCTCAAGAAGCATCAGACAGGTCCATGAGCTGAAAGGGGTGGGATTGGGGTGAGTAGTGGTCAGAGTTTTGGCAAGAGGTAAGGGACTGACTAATCCTCTGCTATAGTAAGACAGGAAGCTTACTGGGGACCATCCCAGGGTTGCCAGGAAAAGTGAAATGTCTAATGTGTTTTGAATATAAAGGAAAACCTGTGAGCTAGAATTTGATAAGCACTGTGAAACTGCTGGTTAAACTGAACTTAGAATTTTGCTGGATGAGTAAACCCTGAGTTTCATGAAAGCTGAGTGCATTTGGAAGGGAGTATTATATCATAATGATGGTGGTCTATAAAATGGGTGAAGAGGAAAAATAAAGGGACCAATGCAATGGAAGTCTTAATGGAGCGGAGAACTGGTTGAGGGGATATAAAAGTTAAGTCCTAGCTGGGTGTGGTGCATGCCTTTAAGTCCAGCACTCTAGAGGCAGAGGCAGGTAGATCTCTGTGAAACTGAGGCCAGCCTGGTCTATATAGTGAATTCCAAGCCAGTTGGGAGACTCTATCTCAAAACATACTTTAAAAAGTGGGGGGGGGGGGGGCAGGAACCATGCAGGTAGAGGGGAGTTAAGCTAAAAACAACAACAAAAAATGGTTAGAGGCATAGTGGGCAGGGAACTAGATGCTAGATGAGGTGGCCATGTGGGTGGTAAAGTCTCATGGAATGAGGTTAGGAGAAGCAGTGAGCTAAGGAATGGAGGGGAAGAGTTCAGAGGGATAAAGGGATAGCAATTTCAAACAATATGGTGAAATGGATTGAGAGTCATGGGAGCTGGGATGTTGAAACGAACAGGGAAGAGGCTTGGGAAGGACACTGGAAGGTGAGGGAAAAAACATACTGCACTTTGAGACGCAAGGCAAACCTACATTCTATCATGGGAGGGCTGGAGACGACCCAGGGAGCTTGCTGATGGTGCTGAAGGTTCCGGAGGCCCAATGGGAGGGTTTGAAAAGGAGGGGATGGGCAAGGGATGGGATACAACTTATCCTAGTAAAGATCAGAGCTGTAAGACCCAGGAGGACTCAAAGTTTGTGGTAAGGGCTGAGGTAAACAGGGATTAGATTAGTTTCTTGGGAAGAGCTTGAAGAAAATATTTTAAATAGACATCTCAAATCCTTGTTTTGACGCTTCAAAGACCTGGGGCAAGGAGAACTTTATCAGTGTGAGTGGAATTGCTGGTGATGGTTGAGCTGGCTTGGTCAAGAGGGTCCTGAGGGAAGTTTCCAGGTAGAGGTTTTCACACAGAGGCCAGTAGGGGAGGAAGGAGAACCCCCTGGAGGTGAATGTGAATCAACAGATTCAGTCCAAATACTTCTCTTCAGGCTGCAGAGAGCCAGAAGACCTCAGACTGTGGGGCAAAGGTATATGTGTGCAGGCTGTGTGTGAAGGGGCTGGGCAGAGATAAGGTTGAGGAGATGGTCTTCTCCAACCTGTAAGTGGTATCTTGAACTTTTGAACCTGCTACTAAACAGATTCCAGGAATGTTACTTGTTGGGCTGGGCCCAGAGAAGCAATCTCAATCATACAAACGTTAATTTCAAAGAGTCCCTCCAGCCTAGGCTGAGGAGGGGAAGTTCTGAGAAATGGCTGCCTCAGGCTGTTTGCTCACCCCTGAAAACAGCCCAGAGGTTACTGCTAACACACTCTCCTCCTGTGAGGAACCCTCAGACCCAAGCTTGCACACTCTGTCTCCCTGCAGCTCACTGAGGTCTTCAAATATTTGTGGGGCACCTACCACAACAGTAACGTGGCTAGACACTAGAGGCACCCTGTCCACAGGAAAACAGGCCTTTAAGTATTGTCCCCCCTCAGATTCTGATCTCACAAGGTAAGAGGTGGAGTTCAAGAGCCCTTTATCACTTCGCCTTATTTGGAGATCACAATGGTGGTTTACATTTGTACAGGGTTGGTAGGGTAGGGTCCCGCTTGGGCCACCAGGAGTCAGAGAGAACTGATTTTCTTTGTAGACAAGCCGAAGAAGTGGAGGGGTCAATCTGATCTCCTCTTTCAAATCTTGGTGGAGCTCGGCTTAGGCAAGATTTTGCTTAGGCTCCCCTGGACTCCATCTCCTCTAGACTGCCTCAAACCCCACCTTCCAAGACTGACTGGATGAAGGTTTATGTCTCATTAAAATGGACATCTGCTGGGCCTGAAGAGGACATAGAAAAGGGTGGTCAGCTCCTGACAGCTGAATGGTTGTTATGCTGGGGCTCCAGCTATAAAACAGTTATTCAGGTCTAGCTGTGCTTGATCTCAGTTCTGCAGTGAGACTGAAGTGAGAAACGACAGGACTAGACTTCATGCACTATCTAGGGAAGCAGAGAAGAGGAATTAGGTTCATTGCTCAGCAGGACTAAGCTTGAAACATGTAGGAAATCCAGAGGGCACAAAAACAAGGCGGCTTGTCCAGGATCCCAGCTCCAAGGGCAGGAAGGGGAGCACAGAGCAGAGCAAACAGGGGAGGAAAGCCACCGAGGAGCATTATGGGTGGCAGGAAGGCTCCTGCGGGTCTTTAATGACTACCTGAAAGACCAATAATCTGATGGAGTGGAGGGTAGGCAGAAAATGAAGGGCACCAGCTAGAGGTTGGCAGGAAGAAGGTTCTAGATGAACTTCTATTTCGGGGATGGGGACTAGGGGACTAACATGAAGGATGAAGCTGGGGGCTTGGTGGGAATGACATGAAGTTGGGCTGGGCTCACTCTCTCCTCTACGGAAGAAGAAGCTCTTGGAACATCTGGCTGCTCTCCTTAAAGCAGCCTCAGAGCTAGAGGAAAAGTGCAGAGATAGACCTGATAGGGTCCTTGTGTTCCACGAGCCTCAGATCAGACCCCACCCCTTAATCCTAGAGAAATCTGGCCTGAGGCCTCGGTCCCCTCTCCCCACCCTTTCCATGTACACTAATAACTTGGGGTTTGGAAAGACATCATTTGTCTTGATAGGAAGAGGAATTCACTCCCTATCCTCAGCTCCTGGACTCTTTAGCCCTGGCCAACAACCTGATCCATTTTGGCAAGACATTTTTTTTTCATCTCTCTCTCTCAGAGGTAGCTGGGAACCACAGTGCCTCTCTGGGCAAAATAAATACACAGATTAAAGAATTATACCCTTAAAAAAAAAACTAAACTTTAAAAAATCCAAGATCAACAGGAAGTTGAAAAGGAAGTTCCCATAGAAGATGAAAATATTTGAGATTTGTGCTGAGAGAAACAGACTGAGGGGATTTTATGGGTACTCAGTCGTGGAGGTGGTCATGGTCTGTACCATTCCCTTCCTTTCCCAGGATGCCCCTGGACCTGCAGGTCAGCCCTGCCCACTCCCAGAGGTGGGGATGTCCAGATACACTTGTGCTTAAACAAGCATATGCACACATATATGCATACATACAACACACCCATGAATGCACAGGCACAGCCCTGCTGCATCATTAGATACTCATGCAGAGGGAATCAAGCAGGCAAACATAGAGAAAGTAAAACTATCCAGAGACACTGTGTGCAGAACAGCAAAGACAGTGAAAGTTGGAGTCTGGAGCCGCTTCTCACTTGCAGTTTCAGAGCACTTCTTGGACAGGGACTAGGCCTTTGATCAGGTCTGCCTGCTGTGAGGCTTTCCACAGCTGGAGTGCCCATGGCCACCCAAGCTCAGCCTTCACTGAGCTCCATCTTTCCAGGCCTGCTGTTTCCAGTTTCTTGGCTTCAGGGACCCTTTTACGCTCTTATGAAGTATTATTCCAAAGAGCTTTCATTTCTTGAGTTCTATCTATCATCAGAGGGGTATCCTCATACATGTCCATAAATCCCTTTAAGGAGCAGGACAACTAGGTTCACGTATCTTCTTCTGCATTAAAGCTCCTATGATGTGCTTCAGTTGACGTGGATGAAGGAAATCTTCAGAGGTCTGGAGGAAGAGAGGCCCTCCTGCATCCCTCCAAACTATCTCCCAGCAATTCCCTCCCTGCAGGCGGAGTGCTTTACTTGATGGGACGTCACTTTGAAGATTACATCACTCGGTGACTTCCACTGTCTCCATGCCCTCTCTTGCCCTTTTGCTCAGAGGGTACTAGCTGCCTGTTCTAAGCTGCACTATAGAGAAACCTCCTGAGAAAGACCTAAAGAGGCCTCTGTTAATATCCAGGGAAGCAGTGAGGTGTCCGTGACAGCAGAGTTGTGAGCTTGGATGAAACCTTTTCTTGGGCAAGCTTCCAGATAAGCCTGAAGCCCAGCTCACACCTTTCAATTTTTTCTTTTTTTCTTTCTTTCTTTTCTTTTCTTTTCTTTTTTTTTTTTTTTGAGTCATGGTCTCACTATGTAGCTTTGGCTGGCCTAGAACTTGCTAGGTAGAACAGGCTGGCTTTCAAATTTAGAGATCAACCTGCTTCTCCTCCCTAGTGCTAGGATCAAAGGTGTGTGCCACCACACCTGGCCCAGCTGACACCTTGATCAGAACCCACGAGAGACTTATGGCCACCAGCTAAGCCATACTTAGGGTCCTGAGTTACTGTGAGATAATAGCAGACCCATGATTCTTGCTTGAAGATGTTACATTTGGGGGTGATTTAATTCACAGCATCCTACAAAGGCATCTGAGGGATTTACTCCCCTCTCCCCATGAGTCCTCAGACCTCACCTGGAGAATTGCCCAGGTAGTTCCACTTTCTCTAGTGGGTTTTAATCAACACTAGGCATCTGCCTTTTTTTCCCGATCTTCCTTTCAGCAGCTACAGGAAAGGACAGGTGAATTAACCAGGTCTATGTAGATGGCCACCAGAAGAAATGGAACACATCAGTCCTGGGCTGGACAGTCCCTCACAGTGGGCTTGAAGGTAGTGTGCAGCTAATACGGGGTATAATGGCAGAGTAGAACAAGTGTCTAGATCATGCCATCTTCCCTCCTAGCTAACCCACGTCCATCTTGATGCTAGTTGGGAAACTAACCTGTAAATTTGTAGCTCCTATACTGGGCCTTGGTTGGCCTTAATCATAAATCCTATTTCTTCTAATTTTGGGATTAACACACACCAAGAATCTTTGTTTTTCAGTCTACAAACATTACATCTGCTCACATAGGCCTCTCTGCACTCCAAATACCCTGAACTTCCCTTTTTACAGATGAAAAGGCTGAGGCAAGATGAAGGACCAGTGGTCCTACTTAGGGCCCAACAGTCCACGGTGGAACCAGGGCAATGACTTTCAAACAGAAGGAATTCCTTGAACCCCATCTGCCACACAGAAGAGACAAGGCCCCATTGCTATGTTCTCCCAAGAATAGCACCAGCCCTAGCATATCCAGTACCATTTCCCCTCTTGGCATGTGCCACTGAGGGTGGTGACGTGGAGAACACGTGGCACATTATCTCACTGTAGAGGAACCCATGGAGACCCTGGTGTAGGACATGATGAGACTAATCCAAGGTCACCCAACAAGGTAGAGACAGTGTAGGGCCTCAAACTTGTCTTCTCCCCTCCCCCACTCACTTACCACCTTCCCTTGGGCTGTGGGGCTATGAGAATTGTATTAGGCTCCCATTCCTTGGTGCTCAGTAGGAGCTCATCAAACGAATGGAGGCCGCCAAGAGTCTGAGCTTGGTTTCTAGCCAGGCTTAGGTTGTTAGGATTAAGGGTTAGTTTTTTACACGGTCAAAGCGAGAGGGTCAGTCTGCAGAGAGCATGGAGAAGCCCATCTTTGCTAGGGGTCAGCTAATCTTGGGTGGGGTGTAGAGCTCAATCTGATGGTGAGATTTTCATCCATGTCACTGTTTGCTTCTTGCCAAGCTAATTCATCTGTCTGGTTCTCTGTGCAGCATCCCTGACACTCAGAGCAATCTCACCTTCATCCAGACTGCCAATAAGCTGATCTTATTTCACAGATCTGGCTTAGGAGGAAAGGGGGCTCATGAGCGACAGCAAGGATCACACTCCTGGGGCTTGGGTGGCTCTATTTCTAGGATTGTCTGTAGCAGCTGGCTGGGACACAGACCCTGCATGAACGGCACAGCTACGAAAAAGGCTTCAGACCTTTGGAGGCATTTCCTGTTTTCCAGTGAACAGAAAGGGACTTCCTGCTTGGAATAGTCCATAGGGATGGTTTCTTTTTTTGACGGTGGGCGTGGTGTCTGGGCAGAGGATGCAGGCTTTGTTGGACTTGAGGACCAGCTCTCAGGGCCTTGCTAGGTGGTGGCATGGGAAGAAGGGTGGGAAAAAAGGGAAAGAGCCTCAGACACCTCTGGCCTGCTTCCTGGCTCTACTTTTGTATAAGAGCACAGCACAAGTCTAACTGTGTCAAATGACAGCATATATTTCACATGGAGGTGACACTTCTCTAGGGAGATAAAGAAAAATGTCAATAAGCTTGTATTGGGATGGAAACCAGGAGCATACTGGGAAGAGATAGGTTTTTGGCCCCAACCAGACCCAGATTCAAATGATGACTACATGGATCTGTCTTCTCTGACCTTACTGCTTATATTGCTCAGACAACTTCCTGCTCTCTCTGAGCCTCAGAGCCTTCATTTCTACAACAGTGAGCTAATGTGTGGCTAATTACTTCTTCCCAGATGGAACAGTACCTAGTACCATGGGGGGGGGGGCAGCCTTTTTCTCTTCAAGGGAGTACATAGAGGTGCAAAAGTACATGTTTCCAAGCAGTCCAATGGACTCCACGTCTGTCCAAAATAACACTCCTAGCTGGGGTAGTTGACCCCACCCTGAGCTGCTTCTATTGCCTGTTCACCCCTGCAGGTTCACTGAGGTCTCCAGCTCTGGTTCCACTCAGCTCCCTGCTCAGCTCCTGCCTCCTGAGGGGTCAGTTGGGAGAGTGGAAACCAGAGGGTGGAGTTTCCTGCTTGACCCCACCCACCTTGCTTTAGCCACCTTTGTCCTTTTCACACAGGCCGCCAGTTCCTCTTCCTAAGCTCCACATAGAATGTAGAGGAAATACACAGTGACTGGGGAGTAGAAAGCATGGCATTTGAAGGAGGTGTGGGTCAGACTGTTTTCCACCACTTTTGCGTCCTCATGGCATAGAACCGAGTTTAAAAGGAGCTAACCTTGGCCAAATGCGAGGGCCATGAGGGAGGCTGGGGAGGATCCACCCAGTTGAGCTGGGATTTTACCCACTCCTCCATGCCTTTCCATCGTGTCCTTGCTTTTTCAGGGACAACTTATGGTTAGGCTCTCATCTTTTCTTTTAGATTGTTGCTGCCCCAGAGCTGCTGAATGGCTGCAGGCATTGAGTCAGTGTCTACAGCGAAGCCTACAGCTCACTTGAGCACTGAATAGGTTTCCACTGGCCATAGCCCCTGCTTTCCTCATCTTTTCTCCTCCTTTGTGACACTTTGCCTCTCTCACTCCCTCTTCCTCCTCTCTCTACTTTTCTTTCACAGAGCGATAATGTGAGAATGGGCTAGCCATGGTAAATCTGGACATAATATGAACATTTGTAAGTATTTGTGAAGACCCGGATAATGATACAGGCCTGGTCCTATACCCTGGATTGACATATTCCTACAAGAAAGCACCTTCAGAAAAACAAGCTATCTTCAGAAAATAGGGGGAAAAAAAGGAAACCAATTCTAAAATACATGCAGAAACACAAAAGATACAAGTATTGCAAGAGCTGATTTCAAATTATACTACAAAATCATAGTAACAAAAACAGCATGGTATTGGCACAAAAACGTGTAGACAAGTGGAACAGAAGATCCAGAAATAAACCCACATAGCTACAGACGCCTGATTGTTGACAAAGATATTAAAAGTACATTAGTTAGAGAAAAGATAGCCTCTTCATCAAGTGGTACTGGAAAGACTAGATATCCACATGTAGAAGGATGAAATTAGATTGCTATTGCTTGTTCTGTACCAAAATCAATTCAAATTGAATTAAAGACCTTAATCTAAAACCTGAAATGTTCAAACTGCTAGTGGTAAATAGGAAAAGCACTTCAAGATTCAGGCATAGGCAGGGACTTTCTGAATAGGACTCCAGTAACTCAGGAAGCAATAGCAACAATTGAAAAGCATGATTGTATGACATGTGAAACTTTTATACAGCAAAGAAATAACCAGCAGAGAGAAGGCACAGTCTGTGGAATTGGAGAAAGTCTTTGCCAATTATACATCTGATAAGGGATTCGTACCTATACTTTACAAAGAATTAAAAAAAATAATCTAATCAACAGATGGGCAAATGAACTGAACAATTTTCAAAAGCAGTATAAATGGGGCTAGCAAGATGACTCAATAGATAAAGGCACTTGCTGCCAAGCCTGAACACCTGATTCTGATCCCTGGGACCTACATCATGGAAAGAAAAAACCTATTCCTGCAAGTTGCCCCCAGTCTCCACATGCACACTGTGATATGAGTACACACACACACACACACACACACACACACAAATAAATGAAAAAAAGTATAAATGGCCAATAAATACATGGAAAAAGTGCAACCTCCTTAATCATAAAGAAAATAAAAATTAAAGTTATAATGAAACTCCAGCTCACCCTAATAAAAATGACTATCAGCAAGAAAACAAACAAGGAATGATCTAGCTTGCAGGGACTAAGGCAGGAAGCTCACCTGAACTGTATACCAAGTCTCCAAACCAAGGACCAACTAACCAAGTAAACAGCAAAAGGAGAACAAACGACAGTGCTGGCACAGTGGGGGTACACTGCGAGTTAGTTCAGCCACTATGGAAATCAGCCTGGAGGTTCCTCAAAAAAAGAAAACTAGCAAAGAGCTACCCTATGATGCTGTAGACAATCCGCACTATCCCCACCATGATGAACTGTCCCCTCAAACTGTGAGCCAAAATAAACGCTTCATTCCTTAAGTTGATTTTGTAGGTATTTTGTCACAATAATGAGAAAAGTCACTAACACAGGGATGAATATGACAGCAATACATTACCTACATGTATAAAGATATCATAACAAAACCTATTTTGTACAAATAATATATTTTGATAAAAATCCTGAAAGAAAGAAAATGGAGCTCTGTGGGCCTCCTACAAGATCAGAGCAAGGGATGGTCAATAACAGCATAGTCATAAGGTGGTTGTGCTCCATGATAAAAAGTCTATCAGACAGAAATGATCAAATCTCCAGGGTGGTTATGTGAGATTTGTATCCTGGACAGGAAGCAAAGGCTGAGGCCCCTCCTATACTGCAGTCACTCCCACTGGCTGGAAAAGCTCATTTGTTCATTCATTCACTCTGTCAAAATTAAAGACATCTAGCCTAACCTTAGGTAAATTGTAATTACTTCATCCCACCCTCAGGATCCTTTGGATTTGGCCTTCTTTCTTCTCTCCATAGCATGCTGCTTTCTCAGAGCCCTTCTAGGTTGAGGGGAAGACCTTGGACTAGAAGGTGGGGCTCCCTGCTTTCAGGTCCCAGTGTCTGCTCTTCTTGACTGCATAGATTTTGCCTTTCCCAGGGTGACCTAAAGCCCAGCATGCACATCTCTGACTGGGGCATGGATGACCCCAGGATGTGATGACTGTGGTTTCAGTGGTGTGAGACATAGCAGGAGTCCAGGGGTTTGGGGCTATAGGCAAGGCCAGTAGCATTCCTGGGAACTGGTACTTCAAGGAATCTGGGTAGATATTCTAAATTCAAACTTCACCTTTTAGATTTTATGAATATGTGTTTTTCAAGGGACAAAGCCAGGACATATTTAACAATGGTTTGATTCATGGCTTTAAAATTTCAAGCCTGCAATCTATTTATACTATTGTTTAAATGTTGGGGACAGTCTGAATTTTCTAACATATTACAACATTTGCTGAATGATCATGTTTGTTGCTTGATATGGTTTGTCTACACACAACCCCCAGGTAAGACAGTAATGACAGACTTGTCTCTTTAGCCCACTGATATCTAGACGAATGGCCAGCATATGGTAGGAACTCCAGGAAAATTCGTGAATCAAGAGAATGAATAAATAATGAATTGAGGCAGGATAGAAAGACAGGGGCACGAGGAGAAGAGGGGAAAGGGGAAGAGTCCCTCACCTTAGGGTCTGATTGAAGTGTCTTGCCAGCTGAGAGTCAAGAATTCTGGCACAATTCAAAAATTGTTAAGGTTGCCTGTACAGAGATAATATGTAGAGAGATTTTGAACGAGAAAGCCAAAGTCACAATGACCCATGTTTAAGATGGCCTTACTGCTGTCTCACATGTAAATCTTCAGTCTTCTAGGAATCTCATGAACAAGACTATTAACTTCATTCATAGTGAAAACTTAAGTTTCCTTGTGCAATTCTAGTGACAGGGCTTGACCTTATCAGCTGTAATCCCATCCACTGTACCTCGGGAGCCACTCTGTGATCTCACCAAAAAAAAAGTTCTTCAGCAACCTTTGGGAGATTTAACTTCAGAAGCCACAAAAATCACATGTATGACTTCTTTGAAGACACTGAAGTATGGCTCCCTCTCTTGAGTCATGTTTGAAGTCACACTTGGATGTGTGCTCATCCTCTCTATAAATTTATGCTCAGTCCTCTTAGTAAACTCCAACTCTGTTTCATACCGACTCACACTGGAATTATTTTCTGTGGTAAAGTCAAGAATCCCAGCCTCACCTGAGCAAAGGTCTCTGCAAAATCCCAGGTTGCTGCACGGTGTGGAGCTGGCACTGGCCTGTGCCCACTGCCACTCACACAGTAAGTAAATGAATGCTTGTGTATGTAAATAAGTTTTTTAAAAAAATTTATCATAGCCAGGTATAGTGGCATACACCTTTAATCCCGGCACTAGGGAGGCAGAGGTAGGCAGTCTCTTTGTTCTAGGCCAGCTGGGGCTACAGGGAGACCCTGTCTCAAAAAGACCAATACATATATTATATACATTATATATTTTATATT
>NW_008359442.1:12060421-12118047 GCF_000622305.1 Nannospalax galili
ACATATATTATATACATTATATATTTTATATTTTTATTCTTTGAGAACTTTATATATGCATACAATGTATCTTGGTCATAGTCTTCCCTCTCTCCTCCCTCTAGCCCTTCCTAGATCCACCCCCACCCACCATATAAGTTTTGAAGTCAGCTTGTCTTGGCTTGCCACTTGTTTAGATACAGAAGCTGCCTTTGTCGAGGGGATCAACCACTCCTTACGTCCTATCTAGTACCTTCCCTAAGCTGCTATACTCAGACTCCTCCCCTCTAAAGTTTATGTAAGGAATTTCCTTTATTTGTGGGCAGCTGTTGGGTCATCTATCCCAATTTCCCTAACGCCAGTGGCCTGTATTATTAAACGGTCCAGTTACCTGAAATTCATTTCAGCACATCTCTCTACTGAACCTGGAAAGGATTATTATTTAAAACATCACTGAGTCTGAGAACTGAAAAATTTTCAGTTTATCTGTAGTATAGACAAATATACCAGCTTAGTGGAGTTGTAAGGACTAAACAAATTATATAATTTCTGAGCCTCAGTTTTCTCCATGATGAAAAACATGGGCAGATTTTTTTCTTTTTAAGAAAATTTTATTTTATGAGTATGAATGTATTGCCTGCATATAGGTAGGTAACCCTTGTTGTGCAATGATCACAAATGTCAGAAGAGGGTGTCAGATTCCCTGGAACTGGATTTATGGACCGTTATTACCCTCCATGTAGGTGCTGAGAATTGAACCCAGGTCCTCTGCAAGAGCAGCCAGTGTTCTTAACTGCAGAGTCATCTCTCCAAGTCCTCTTTTTTCTTTCCTATTTTCTTTTGAGACAGGATATCAGGTAGCCCAGGATAGCTTCAAACTTGCTATGTAGTCAAGTCTGGCCCTGAAGTCCTGATCCTCCTGCCTCTGTCTCCCTAGTACTGGGGTTATAGGAGTACATCACCAGTGCCTGGTTTTTCATGAATTTTCCTAGGTTAGCTTTTGGGATGTACAGTCTGCAGTAATGAAGCCAATAAATGTTACATTATTAATAATCTCAATTAGTATGGATGTAGGATTGTGCAGAGCCTGTCAAAGCAGCTCATAGGTGACTGCTTGCTCCAACATGCAGAAGGTTTGAGAACAGGGAGGTGCTCATTTTTTCACTCCCAACCTGGTCCTGGCACTGAGGCTGGGCTGATCTAAACCCTCAGGCAGCATCAACCCGATCCACTAGGGAGCATCAGCTTTGGACTGTCAACTCTCCCATCACCCACAAGAGCGCCTTTATTGAAGGAGTGGGTTGGGCACACTCAGAGAGTGTCCTACTCATGGAAAACAGTCCCAGGACCCTTGACAATCCCATGCTGAGGAAGAAAGTTGAAGGCTGCTGCAGTATTGTCCCAGAACTCAGTTCCCTAAGCTCCCAAATCTCCCATGCCATGTAATGCTGAGCAACTACCTGCAAGGCCCTGCTCCACGCCTATCTAACTAAGCTCATCCTTCAATCCTTCTCACCACTGCCTTCTCCAGGAAGCCCACCGTGATAGAGCAGCTTAGCCCTTTCTCTGTATTTCCCCAATGACATCAGCCAGAAACACCTTCTTGGTCTTGTTTTTCTGCCTTAGGCTGCTTGTAAGCATCAGGCTTGTCTTCTCTCCTGGGTTTGTAAGTTTGCTAAGGGCAAGAACATTGACTGTGATGTTTGAGCCCCCATCCTGCTCTGGAGAGGGGCCTTAGGGTGGGTGGGAGGTTGTCAGGTGCCCCAGGCAGTGCTGAAGGGGAGGATCGCCTTGGGACAGGGAAAGCCAATCAGAGAGGAAAGATAAGCTGTCCTGTTACTTACATCAAGCCACCTGACCCCTTTGTTCAAGCTACATGCCTGATCAAGGGTAGGGTTGCTCATAGGGGAGAAATTATAGCAAAGGCTGTGTTGTTACTACATGAACATTGTAATTACCCAAACCAAAAAAAGCCTAACTCTTAAATTTAGTTCTTAAGAGTTAGCCTGAACTCAGAGGACACCTGTTCCAAGATGTCTCTTGGAACTGTGCTGATGGAACTGTCTTTCTGGAACACTCAATCCCTGGAGTTGTGTCCTGAGTTCAGGCCCACCCATTATTTTATTCAAAATTGGTTTCACAAGCTTCAGTTGGGGATGTACAAGATTGGCTCCATTCCAATCTTAACCGACCAGCGGCCTTTTTAATCCTTAGTTCTGGAACATCTCGTTCGCCCAAGGTCAGTGTCCTTCCTTACCTCCACTGTGTGCAATGGACATGAGGCACTGCCTTTTGGTGCTTTGATATGTTACTTCTCAAGCAGACCCACATTTACTCATCTTTTTGGGTGGAGTACCAAATTTAGGTTGTCGAAGAAACAAGAACAGGTACCCAGATCCCAAGACACAAGAGCACATGTTTTGCTGGGGTTAATTAAAAGTCATTAGTTCAGTTTATGTCCTTAATAAAAGTCATTCCCACAAAAGGCACAGTCATCATGCCTGCCAGTTATTGACATACCTGCTGGCTCCTTGACATTTTACAACTGGTGCTGGAGAAACTAGATAACCCATGAGTACAAGAATGAGACTAGACCCCCATCTCTCACCCTGTACAAAAAAAAAAAAAAGTCAATTCAAAGTGGATCAAAGACCTTTGTGTAAGACCTGAAACTTTGAAAGTGCTAGAGGAAAACATTTCAAGATAAAGGCATACGCAAAGACTTTCTGAATAGGACTCCAATAACAGAGGAATTGCAAGAGCTGACAGATGGGGTTGCAGGAAGTAAACAGGTTCTACATAGCAAAGGAAACAGCAGAGAGACAGCCTGTGGAATGGAAAGGAATATTTCCAGCTGTTCATCTTCGGGTAATTAGGTCTTGCTATCACCATTTGGTAAATGTGGAAAGAGGCTTCAAAGTTACTGTCATTTGCCCAAGGTGAAATAGGTGAAGCCAAACCTTATTTCATGTTGACTCCCCAAATCCATTTTCTGATTCTCACCCTGGGATTTGATCAGTTGTTTTTGGTAGCTAGATCTTGATAAGGTACAAAGGGGAGGCTCAGCTTCTCCTATCCATGTCTCAGGCACCCTTAATCAGTTGCAGGCATGTCACTTAGCAAGGCAGCACAGGGAATCTGTGGCCATTTTGAAAACACCAACTTCCAACTTTCTGTGACTCTCAAGTAAGGATGACCAAAGCCAGCCAGATATAACCCTGTTCCAGACCAGGATCAGGTTTTGAGTGGAAGTTAGGCAAACAAGAGACTGTCAAGACAGCATGGCAGGCTGGTGAGGTGGCTCAGTGGGTAAAAACATTTGCCTGATAACCTGAGAACAATTCCCAGGACCCACATGGTAGAAGGAGAGAGCTCCTGAAAATTGTTCTGACCTCCACATGTGTGCTATGACACACCCATGTTCCCCCCCCCCAAATACACAGATAAATGTAATTTAAAATAAAAACAACAGCAGCACAGAAACACAGGAGGCTCAGAAGGCTAGGACAAAAGGATCTTCGTCCATTTTCCATTTCTGTTATAAAATATCTGAGACTAACTTATAAAGAGTAAATTATTAAGGAAGAAATTACATTTTCTTCATGTTTGGGCACTGGAAGTCTAAGGGGCACTGGCAAAAGGCATCACAACCTGGCGGAATTCACGAGGACCAGCAAGCTCACACACAGAAGAAAGTGAGGGGCCAGGACTCATCAAGTGACAACCCATCCTGGCTGTCATTCCTTGCAGCTGTGAGGTTTCCCATTCACCCCTGACAACCTGGCCCTTTCTGGAAGGCTTCATCTCCCAACACTGCCACGGTGGCAATCAAATCCTTACAGTTGTTTCAGAGGGGATGGATGATAGCCAAGCCATGGCTGAAGGACACAGCAAGTTTGGAGGGGGTAGTTTCTTATTGAAGTATAACACACAGTGAGCCCATCTGTTCATCAGCTCGCAAAACACAACTAGCCCCCCAGAAATCCTCTGTGCCCCCTCTTAATCACCACCTCCTCTCCAAGGGTAACCACTAGCTTGTTACTAGTGGTCTTTGAACTTTACAGACAGAATTCTTTCACACATGTTCCCCTTTGGCTGGATTCTTTCACCTGCCTTGTATGGTGAGATCCATCTGCGTGTGTAGGTGTAACAGGAAAGCCCTCCTCATGGCTGCCTGTATCTCACTGCATGATTATTCCTCAATATATTTCTGTTGAGTCAAGGAAGTCCACTTTTTATGTTAATAGATACTGTCAGATTTTTCAGTCCTTGGACCGTTTTATACTCAGCAGAAACATAGAAAGTTCCCATTGGTCCATATCTCAAGTTTCCATTGAATTTAGTGTTCTATATCCTGTTTGCCTGTGTGGTCGGTATGATGGGTATTGTTATAGTTTGTTTCTCCATTGTTATAACAAAATACTCTGACCAATACCAACTTGGGGAGGAAAGGGTTTGTCTTATATCTCCCGGGTCATAGTTCATCACTGAGGGAGCCCAAGGTAGGAACTCAGGGCAGGAACCTGGAGGCAGGAGCTGAAGCACAAGCCATGGAGGAATGCTGCTTACTTATACAATATAGGCCCACCTGCCCAGGGGTGGCACCACCCACAGTGGGCTGGGCCCTCCCACATCACTCAACAATCAAGAAGACGCCCCATAGACATGGCCACAGGCCAGTCCAATGGAAGCAATTCTCCAACTGAGGCTCCCTCAGTCCAGGTGTGTCAAGTTGACACTAAAGCTATCCAGCAAAAATGACCCCTTATCAACTTGACACACAAACACTATTAAACCACAACCTTTCCATTTCTTGTCCCCAAGATACGATATTAATCACAACATAAGACAGTACAAACTTAAAAAAGACAGTCCTTAAAAAACCCACTTAAAAGTATACAGTCTCTTTAAATTTCTCTTAACTGTGGGCTCCTGTAAAATCCAAAACAAGTACTGTCTTATTTTAAAGGGAAGAATTGGGCACACCTAAGAAAAACCCAAGTCCAGCAAAGTAGCTCAAGGCCGGACATTTGGGATTCACTTACACTCTTCTGGACTCCAAAGGGTTTTGGCAGATCGCCTTCTCTGACTCTGCTGTCCACATCACAGAAGTTTAGTCTCAAGGGCCCAGGCTGGCTCCATGCCACACCTGCTGCTGTCCTTGGTGGTCATCCCATGGTCCTGGCATCCCCCAAAAGCTGGGGTATTCACTGAAACAGGGGCTGCACCCTCACCAATGGACTCTTCTGGCCTCTAAGGGTGCAAAGCCTCAGATTCTCTCCATGACCCCTTCAATCCTGGGGTCTTCACTGCAACTGAGTTTGCACTTTCACCAATAGCCTCTTCCAGCCTCTTGGTGTCAAGCTTCAGCTGCTCTCTGTGACCCCTTCGACACTTTCAACACCAGAACCATGCAGGAGACTCTTAACATTACCAAGTCCTGCTTCTGGCTTGAGATGAAGCCTCGAGCCTCCTCTGGACTTAGCTTCTATATGCTGACCCTGAGGAAATACTTCCCAGAAGATTTCAGTGATGCTGGTCTCTTGTTGCTTACAGCTGATTTTTCAGTCCCAGCTAACCAGCATCAATTATCCCAGGAAAGCAAAGGTTTTGCTTCAGGTTCTGTTCTTTTCTTAATCACAGCTGATTCTTCAGCCCCAACCAACCAGAACTCACAGATTCTCAACTCAAAATATCACACAAACAGCCCTGATAGTCTCTGCTTCCTTTTGAAGCTTCACAAGCCAGGCCTCCATCGTCCACAACTCTTTCAGCATAACTGTTCCAAGTTCCACAGCAACAAACTAAGCACTAATGGCTTTTCCAGCCCAAAGTTCCAAATGCTTCCATAATCTTCCCCAAAACACCAAGGGCAGGTCTGTCACAGCAATACCCCATGGTCCTGGTACCAATTTCTGTTATAGTTTGTTTCTCCATTGCTATAACAAAATACTCTGACCAAAACCCAACTCGGGGAAGAAAGGGTTTATTTGGCTTACATCTCCCAGGTCATAGTTAATCAATAAGGGAGTCAAAGGTAGGAACTCAGGGCAGGAACCTGGACACAGGAGCTGAAGCACAGATCATGGAGGAATGCTGTTTACTAGCTTGCTTCCCTGGCCCCTGCTTAGTGTACATTTTATATAACACAGGCCCACCTGTCTAGGAGTGGCACCGCCCACAGTGGGCTGGGACCTCCCACATCACTCAATCAAGAAGATGCCTGCAGACATGGCTACAGGCCTGTTCAATGGAGGACATTCCCCAATTGATGCTCCCTCTACCCAGGTTTGTCAGGTTCACACTAAAGCTATCCAGCACAGGGATGAAGCAGCTCTGAAGTACGATTTATATGTGCATTTCTGATTACAGGAAATTGAAGGCATTCTGGGTTCATATATTTTATTTTTCTATTCTACTGTTTTTTGTTTGTTATTGGTTGTTGCTATTGCTGTAGTTGTACTGGGTATTGAGCCTAGGGGTTTTGTTCAGGGTTGAATCAGAGAAGAAAAATAAGCACACCCCTCCAGGGTTGAGTCTGAAGATCCACGCTTACAACTACAGGTAGGTGAGCCATTTTGCCTAGAGGAATAAACAGAAGAAAGAATCTTTTAGGAGGATGCGCTGAAGTCCCTGGAGTTCTTTAAAGAAGTGAGTTGGGGTTCATGGAAAGGCTACATCCCTGGTCCATTTTTACTTTATATTTTGAGACAGGTCCTCCTTTAGTTTCCTTAGTACTTGGGATTACCTGAGGCCCAACTACTTTAAGTTTTAAAAGTTATTTATTTGTATTTTATGTGTGTGTCTTACCTACATGTATGTAAGTGTACCACATGTGTGCAATACCCAATGAGAACAGAAGAGGGCCTCAGATCCCTTGAAATTGGAATTACAGATGGTTGTTAGTCACCATGTGGGTACTGGAAACACAACTCAGTGCTCTTGACTGCAGAGCCATCTTTCCAGCCCCATCTACTTTAATTTTGTGTGGAGACTTGTTTTAGGTATCTTTGAGAATCTATTTATCTCAAACACCATCAATATCATCTTTCTAACATCCTTTATGCTTGTAACAAACGAGCCACCATTTTCCCTCAGTAAGTTCTTGTCTAGCGCTCTTCCAGCTGCTAGCAGAGCCCAAGGCACTTGGGGAGGTAAATGTGAACCATATACTTTCAAATCAAGATTCTTTACTCCATGGACTGTCCTTTGGAGAGAGTAATCCTGGCAAGCACAGAGGACCATCCTTCTGGTACTGTTTGAAAAGAGCATGCCATTGTCTGGGCTGAAGTACTTAACAAGAAGAACCAGACTTGGGAATGTGGTTTTTAAGTCTTCTTTCCAGATCACATTTGCCACTTCAAACACCCTGGTGACCACATGCCTCGTTGCTGTGCAAGTTCATTGCAAGTGGCCTTCAGACCGCTGGTAACCCCAATGCTGGACTGTACTCACGTACAAGGAGATAGGGGAGGGTCAATCTCCCCATGGAAATCTGATAGGTTATTTCTCAGTTCTCTGAGCAGCAGCACAGACAGGCTTTCCTGAGCAGCTCTAGAGCATCTACAAGTGGTCACATCTCCCCTGGAACCGACCATATTTCGCTCAATGATACCCAGACCTGCTTCTTCCTTTTCCTCCTTCCCTTCCTCCCTCCTTCCATTCCTCCCTCTCCTCTTTCCTAAATTCTTTTTTTCAAGACTAGAGGTCAAGCCCAAGGTCTTGTGTATGCTAGGGACATCTCTGCCACTGAGCCACACACCAACTTCCGAATAGCTTCTTTTAGTTTCCCTTGGGGTTTTTCAGCTTTCAAGCATAATTGACCAAAAAAAGGGTAAATATTTATGGTGTGTACAATATTACATTGTAAAGTGGTAGAAGCAAGCTAAATAACATATCACTTGTGATTTTTGTGATGAGATTATTTACGATCTTAGTGCTGGGGCAGGTGTCCCAGCAGACTCAAGCCTCAGGGCAAAGGAACAGAAAAGTGGGCTGTAGGCAGTGGTTACCACAGTGGGAACAGCTTCAAAAGAAACTGAAAAACCCCAGCTGAGTGAAATCCCCCAGCTGAAGAAAGTAAGAGAGCAGCAGGTGGCCTGGAATAGACAGGTACTACCTTACAAGTTTCCCTAGCTAAGCAAAGACAGAGCCATTTGGACCTGATTATGTACTTTTGGTGGGCTGGTGGGGGGACTAGGGGGCAGTTTCTTCCCCTCCTCCACCAGATTTGACCACTTGTCCCTGGTTGGTCCTATTTTTCCACCTCATTTGCATGCCCTTAGTCAGTCAATAAGGGCCCAGCTGGGTCTAGGACACCTGAAGCTTTTGCCCAAAGCCACGGAACTTACTTGACACTGGAGGCAGCATGGACCCATTCCTGCCTTATCCTCTGAGCTGTCACTTTTTGGCTGTGATGGGAATTCATTTCCCCAGCAGCTTCCAGCCTCCAGACCCACCACTTTACAGAGTTGCTGCTTCAGATATCTGTGAGAAGTTTAAGACTTCTCAGACAAACCTGTACCTGCTCTCTGAGAGTATCCTGCTGCCCTGCTTCATTTTTTATCTGGTTTTAAGGTCGTTAATCCAAATTAGTAATAAAGTACCTCTGGTTTGTACTCTGTGTTGTCTTTAGGTGGCTGGGACAAGAATCTAGGTAGGGCAGAAGTCTCCACAGACCACCTCACTGGCAGTTTTCTGGTATACATTAGTAACCAAATCCTGTACTGTACAACAAGTTGCTAAAACTTATTCTTCTTTAAGATAGACCTTGCACTGGACAGCTTTAGTTGTCAACTTGACACACCTGGGTAGAGAGAACCTCAAATGGGGAATTGCCTCCATTGGACAGGCCTGTGGCCATAGCTGTGGGTTTTGTTTTTTTTTTTTTTCTTGATTTTTGAGTGATAAGGGAGGGCCCAGCCCACTGTGGGTAGGTTGTTCTGTGTTGTATAAGCAGGCTGAGCATGGGCCAGGGGAGACCAACCCAGTAAGCAGCGTTCCTCCTTGGACTGCTTCAGCTCCTGCCTCCAGGTTTCTGCCCCGAATTCCTACCTTGGGCTCCCTCAATGATGAACTGTGACCCGGGAGATGTAAACCAAATAAACTCTTTCCTCCCCAAGTTGGTATTGGTCAGAGTATTTTGTCACACCAATGGAGAAACAAGCTAGAACTAGGCTTTATGTAGTCCTGGCGGGTCTTGAACTTGCTAAATAGTGAAGGATGACCTTGAGCTCCCAATCTTCTTGTCTCTACCTACAGGTGTGCCTTGCCACACCTGTTTGTTTGAGATAGTCTTACTCTGTAGTCCAGGATGGCCTCAAATTCTTGTAATCCTCCTGCTTTAGCTTTCCTAGTGCTGGAATTACAGGCATAACTCACCACACCTGGCTTAACTGAAGCCTTGACTAGGATCTCCCCATTGCCTCCCCTATGTTCTTCCACGCCTGAGACAACCTCTGCTTGGTTGATATTTCTCCTGCTTTTCTTTAAATGCATGACAAGACAGACATGCTGACAGGAAGCTTGCTTCTTCTTGAGTAGTCACTTACCTGGAAACAGTTGACTGAATCAGAGAGGAAAAGTGTGTAAGAAGCACATCCTTCTCCCTGGGGTGGGCCTGAAGGACCACATTCACACCTCAAGGTAGGCAAGACATTGCTGAGAGAGATAAACAGGGAGGGGCCTTTTAGGATGACACCAAAGGCCCTGGAGTTCTTCCAAGAAGTGAGTTCATGGTAGAAAGCTAAGGGCCCTGGGCTCTATCCCCAGCACTGCAAAATAAAACAAACAAATGAAAGTAGCTTTGTGGGCTGAATGGGGGACAAGTTAGCTCTCTCCTCGCTTTCGGATGGCAGACAATAAAGCTGCAATCGATAACTTGTAATGAACAGAAGTTTTGGTTAAGTGAAGTTTCTGGTATGCCCAAGAATATGTGCTTTGAGTTTCAAACATTCCTCATAGTTGGCATATAGCTGAGTAGTAGAGTATTTGCCTAGCATGTACTTGGATTGAACCCCAGCACTACAAAACAAAACTAAGAAATACCATCATCACCAAAATCCCACCAAAAAACCCTGAAACAACCAAAACCAAAACCAACCAACCAAACACACACCACCCTGAGAAGTCTGTGTGAGATGCACTCCCCTCCCTTCCTTCCCTCCCCTCCCTTTCCTCTCCCCCTTCCCCTCCCCCTCCTCCTTCTCTCCTCCTTTCCCTCTTCCTCCTTTCTAAAAGACAGGGCCTCCTGTAGTCCAGACTGGCTGCAAACTAGCTATGTAGCCAAGGATGACTTTGAACTTCCAATCCTCATGCCTCTACCTCCTGAGTGCTGGGATTGCAGGTGTATGCCACCACACTCAGTTTATGGGGTGCTAGGGATTGAACCCAAGGCTTCATGGATGCTAGGCAAACACTCTACCAACTGAGCTACATCCTCAGCCCCTGAACCTGCAAGTGTCATCGGCTTACTTGCCTTTCTCCCAGTGCTTGAAGATGGGCAAGATGACTTCCTTACATGCCAAAGTGGCAGAGACCATATCTGCACAGGCTTTTTAAAAAAAATCTTTTTAGTTAGCAAGTAGGCATATGCCAGGAGAGTGAGCATATAGTCATTTGCAGCCCTTCATGTACTTGCAAAGGAAAAAATCAAAAGCTGAAAACTTATGTACGTTTTTAGAATTGAGGGGCTTTAAGTTAAAAAAATATTTTGGGGCTGGCAAGATGGCTCGGCAGGTAAGGTGCCTGCCATATAAGCCTGAAAACCTGAGCTTGATTCCCAGAACCCATGTAAAAGCATCAGGAGAGAACTGACTCCGCAAAGTTGTCTTTTAACATCCACATGCATGGTCCCCGCCCCAATATAATTATTGTGTGTGAGCATATTATAATGTATATGTGTGAGTGTGCATGCTAAAGTGCACATGTGAAGGCCATACTTGCATGGCCAGTGCCTTTACCTGCCGAGCCACCTTGATTGCCCTTGTTCTGCTTTTGAAATAGTTTCACTATGTAGCCCAGGCTGACTTTGAACTCACCGTTCCCTTGCCTTAGTCTCCTGAGTACTGGGATTACCGGTATACCCTACTACTTTGGGTTTAGGTTTTTAAATTTGAGACAAGGTCTCATGTAGCCCAGGTTGGCCTTGAACCCACTGTGTAGCTGAGGAAGACTTTGAACTTCTCATCATTCTGCCTCCCTTCCTGAGTGCTGAGATTACAGATGTCTACTACCATGCCTAGTTTTATATGATGCTGGGGGAATGAATCCAGGACTTTGTGCATGTGATACTACCTCCTGAGTTACATTTTGAGTTTCTAGTGAAAAAAGAGGCAAAACGTTTCACTGGTGCCCAGGTACCACTGATAAATGAGAGAGAAAATCCTTGTTAGGAATGAGAAGTAAGATTTAACGTCATCGTATTTATTAGGTTTTGGAACAATACACATTCACATCCTTTTGAATACAGTACATTTGGCACAATAATGTTTACAATGAAATAACACTAATGTATGGCAAGAGATTAAAATTACACCCAGAAAAGAAAAAAGTATAGAAATAAAGCATCACAATACAAAATAAAACCCCTAAAATTGGATACATTTTATATTTAGCCAGAATTATTTTGCACATAATTTAAAAAGAGGTAATTTTTTAGCCTTCTTTTATTTTTTAAAGCAAGAATGCATGATGTTTCGCCTTTGGAGGAAAAACAATTATGGTTCTACTTCACAGAGTCCATAATGCAAACAAGAACAGCTACCATCCTTCATGTATTTTATTTATTTTTTTGGCATTGTTTTTTGTACTCCATTTTTTTTTCTTTAAAGGAAAGAGAGTGAGAGAGCTGGAAGGATTATAAAGATCTGGCAGAAATGTATCAGTGTGGCCACTTCCTAATTTATTTCATTTTGTGATGCTGGGGATTGAACACAGAACTTTACATGAGCTAGGCAAGAGCTCTACCACTGAGCCATGCCCTGTGTGTCTAAGTCCTTGTTGAAAGGAAACAGTATATAACCAAGGAACACACAAGGCATAGCTCTCTACTGGATCCAAATCTGCCTTTGTGAGAGTGGCATTGGCTGGAGGCTTCCCGGCCAGCTGGGTTTTGGGTGCTGAAAGGGAGTCAGGGGCTGACTACCTAGAGCTGCCGGTGGAATGTATTGTTTGATTTCCCAGCAACAGTGCCAGTTGTCCTGAAGGAAGGGCCTAGCCCCTACTGCCATGTGAACACCACCAAGCCCTGGGACAAGGCCACTTGAAATTGGCCTTGGTGGTCCAGTGTTCACAATGGTAAAGGAAACAGGAGCGTGGGCAGGGGTGGGGGATGGGAGGTTATGCGTGAGTATGATGGGCATATTGTCACATCTTCCTAAAAAATGAGATGATGCCACCGTGAAGATGTTTCTGTGCTTGTATCCCACTCCAGAAGATAGTCTGCCCCGAGAATGGCAAGTCACCAGAGATAAAGTAAATTAACCCACTGTTCTTCATCACTTCCCTGGTACGCCAAACATATGGATTGATACAGCATAGTATTTAATATCTGCAATCATCATAAGAACAGATCATAGTTACACCTGAGTTTTTTTTTCTTTTAAAAAAAAAAAAGAAGCAAAAGAGAACTGAAGGTCATCATCAGGAACAAGGGCTATGACCAGCCAGATGCAAATAGGGACACACCTACTATGGGCTCAACATAGTCACTGTCCAAGTTTTGAAACCACTATGGAGAACATTCCTTTCTGTCTCCCATCTCTATCAAGATATAATAGAACACAAGAGAACTGTGTGTGAGATTTAATATAGCTTAAGATATGGTTACTTCTTTTAAACCAAAGGGAAATAAACAATATAAAGGACCCCAACCCTCCCTAGAAAGGAGCAAACCTCTCTTGGTAACTTGAACCAACACGCTGATAGAGTATTGCACCTGGACATTATTATAGTTATTCTTTCATAGACTAAAGTTTTATAATATGCCTGAACATGCAGCAGTTGATACCTCTATATTCAATGAATTAATTCCACAGGCCTTGCAGCAAACACTATATACAAAAATCTCAAATGTACAAAAGACAAAAAGCTTCATTAGTGCCACTTTGCCACTCACAAGTATATATATTTAGGGGCTGTTGGGAAATCCACGTGCAACAGTTGGAATGGATTCCATTCCCTGCTAAATCAGTTCAATAAAATAGGTAATCAAATGACCTTCAGGGAACATACACATAAAGCCACAGAGAACCCTTGGAAATCAAAGAATTTAACACTGTTAGCGTTATCTACAGGAGGTAACATCAAGTCCATTAAATAGAGTCCACATGAGTTGCCATCACAAAACTCCAGGCACATCCTGCCACCTTGTAAGTCTTCCAACGGTTGCTCTTCCATCTCCTGACACCCTCTGCCTAACCCAGGCTGAGCTTCATTGCTTTTGTTCCCAAAGCAGATATTTCATAGTTCACTCTACATGTTGAATGTTTCAAACCACAACACAGTGGTTTTGTAGAAGTGAGGAAAAAAGAAATCACGCTGCTGTGGAAAATAAATAGCATTTGTGCTGGGAACTTAGGACAAAACTGGAGAGAGAATTAGAGCTGAGTTTTGCAGGAACCTCGGGGTCTTGGCTATCGCTCTGGTGGCCTTTGTGCTCAGGGAGAGCTCCCATGATAAGCCCTAGTTTCTTTATTTCTCTGTTCACGTAGCCCTCACGTGTCACTAAAGTATGGACAGCATAAACTTTGGATGACTGGATTCTCACTGTGTATTAGCCCTTTAATATCTACCTACATTCACACTGGGATTTCTATCTTTTGGCCAATTAGAAATTTATTTTTTGAACTGTTAATAGAGTTCAAAATCAAAATGCTTTTGATTTCTTCAATAAAGAGTGATTTCATTCATGAGATACAAACGTCTATGACTTTGGCATGCTCAAAAAAGCCAAAACCAAAGCAAGCAAGAATGTGCCATTCCAGAGCAAACTGACACAGTCAGTCAGTCTAGACATCTCTCAGGCTCCCCCCATCAAGGGTGTGCCTCGAGGCACCTGCCCTTGCATGGAAGAAGCACCAGTCTCTTCTGGACAGAAGGGCAGGGAAGGCAGGCTGGGAGATAGGAGGGATGAGAAACGAGAGATGTCAGGATTCTCTGCCCAGTGGCAGAGCCAGAGTCTTCTTGTTGGAGTTTTTTTTTTTTTTTCTCTTTGCAGTGAAAGAACAGAAGTTGCTTCACAAGCAAGAGCCCCAGGAATGGAACCAGGGTTGCAGATGGACGGACGGACAATCCAAACCCCTGGCAGTGTGCACAGCTATCTGCAGACTCAAGACTATATTCCTGGTGAGTCTGTACTCAAGAGTGCCTTCTGGTCACTGGAAGTGGGGGAGGGATGTGGCCTGGGGTGAGGGAATGCAATAAATAAAGAATGGACATGGGACTAGGGCTCCAGGGAGGAGAAATAGTTCAACACCTTCTGAGCCTCTGCAACATGAGATCTTCTCAGCACCCTCCTTGCAGCATCAGCTAACTCTACCTGAAGCAACTTCTCAGGGCATCAGGTCTTCGCCAAAGTAGGAGAAGCCTTTGAATTCCTCCTGGTTGATCTGCTTTACTATTGCTTCATCCACAAGCGTGAGTACCGGCTCTTCCCGGGTAAAGTCTTGGTCAAAGTTATTGACATCTCTTTTGGTTTTCTGTGGAGAGAAAGGAGAAAGAGCTAAGTGGAGGCTCACCTCCTTCCTGAGAGCCCCCCATGGGGAGTGGACATCGAGGTGACCAGCCTCTCATCAAAGCAGGCCTCTAGCTACTACTGGGAGCAGATACATGGCTGTTCCAATGAGGTAACGATGGATGGCCCCAGGACCCAGAAGTGAGAGGAAAAGAACAAGAATGAGTCAAGGTGAGAAGGAGAGGGGTGTGTGGGTATGATGGAAAAGCAGGGAAGTGGGATTCCCACAGGCTGAGGGGCATGTGTGTGTGTGTGTGTGTGTGTGTGTGTGTCTGGGGAGAGTGGGACATACAGCTTCCATTGACATTCCCTTGTAGCATCTGCCACAACTGTCCATCTCTATGGAGATGTCCTTCCCTGTGCCCAGAGGACAAACTTAAATCCACCTCCCCAAAGTCTTCAGTGCTTTTTCTTCCCTTGGAGACAGACCTTAAAGTCTGCCTTGTTCCATATGACCTCTCTGAGTAGGAGGGTGGGCCAGGGGCAGGACATCTGGGAAGCCTGCCTGGACTCCTATCTGCTCTCACCATGACCTTATTTTATGCTCCCATTTATTGGCTATTATCACAACACAACACACTGGCTTGCTATGATGTATTTATGGTTTTGTCTAGAACAGGAGTTCCTTGTTTTAGTCAACTGTAGGTTCCCAGCAGTTTCCCCACAATAAGAAATCATCAACTGAATGAAGTAAGCAAATCTACTCATTCACCAGCTCAGAAGGACACACACCCAAGTGGATGTTCAAATTCCCAAAGGAAGTCTGTAGGGCATCTGGTTTCTAAAGGGGGTAGCAATCAATCATCTCATGTATCTTGGATTTTGGAAAGGATCAGGAAGTGTCAATAATATGCTATCGTTAATGGCTTATATATGAGTCAGAAAGTCAGTATGTCTATCTGGCACACATTGCTTTAGCTAGCAAAATATCCATAGAGAAGTCAGGGTTTGGCTAAGACCTGAAGAATGAGTTACAGTTGTGTTGGTAGAGATGAGGGGAAGGCACTTGGGCAGGGAGGAAGACGGGACAGAGGCAGGAGGGCAGGAAAGGCAACATGGATACACAGGACAGTGGGTATGCCAAGATGCCTGAGGCAGAGCTCAGTGTAGGATGCTTGGGAGGTAAGGCTGGAGTTAGGGCACAGAGGCCTTCAATACCAGGCAGGTCCTTGGTATGAAGCATGATGGTGGGAAGGCTGGAGCCTTCCAGCAGTGCTTCTTTGGACACCAATAAACTGGTACTATATAGAGTTAATGACCTGGATGATGGGATACTCCTTTGGAAGGGTAACAGGAAAAATACTATTAAGACATACTATGCTCTAGTGGAAACTTGTAACTTGAAAGATGCTAATAAGTAGCCATGACAAGAGAATGGTTTTGAGACAAAGCTGTATCTTATATTTGCTCCTGGAGTTGCCATGTATGTGAGCAAATTAAAGTCTCTGAGAACTTCTAGAGGAATGATATCTGGTCCATTTTGTTTGGGATAGACTTCCTCAAACTTGACATAAAACCTTTTCTCCCTGAATAGTTTATTAACACCTTTCCCCAAGAGGAAATTCTACAGGGAAGTTTGGGAAGTGCTGCTTCATAGTTCACAGAGCATCCCCACATTCATTTGCTCATCAGATCTTTGGAATAGGCAAGTATTTTAATCCCAGTTTAGGGAACTGTGATTCAAAGGGGTTTGGTAGCATGGCCAGAGTCACCCAGCTGGAAAAGATCAGAGCCAAAACCCAAATCCAGGTCTGAGCATGATGCCTCCCATGGTGTGGAAGTTCTGGAGATGTGGACCCTGGAGAAATGGAATGGCATACATAGTGAGGGTCAAGTTCAACGAGAAGACATTTAGAAAAAGCCAATAGGCTTTTAAAATTTTTATTTTAAAATAAAGCCAGAAAGGTCTGGAACAGAAAACACAGTGGGAGAGAGCTATGCATCATGGAGAGACGGTGTAGCATGGACTGGGGAGCTGGCAGAGGATCCAGCCAAATGGTCCAGATTGGCTAGAATGATGGGCAGAAGGGAGCAGGGATGAGCTAGTCTTTCCTGTCTTCAATATGATCAGTATTGCTGGATGCCTTCTCTCTGGGTTTGGGCTGCATAGTTCAGATCTCAGAGACAGTGAAGAAAAACAGAGGGGACAAAGAAAACCCAAAGGTTTTCCAGAAACAGGACTTGTGGCTAAGGAATATCTGTGTTACCCTTGAGATGGGGAGCTCAAGGGTAGTTTGGTCTTCTCTGACAGGAGGGCTGGCCTAGGGCAGGACTAACTGTTCTCCTTCCTCCAGGGGGTAGAGAGCCAGGAGGAAAGGGAGGGCCTGTGTGAAGGGGGACTTCAGAGAGGAACAACAAAGCTGGTCTCCAGGGTGATACACACTGCCTGTGAGAGGGTGGTGACTGGGGACAGGGTGTGTGGCATGGAGGGATCAGAGAGCTAAGGATAGGGGGAGCTGTGCTGGGTGAAGGCTGGCCAGAGGGAGTAGCAGGTAGAGAAGTAGTGGTAACAACTTGGGAAGCACTGGACATGGTCTTAAAGGGCAACCGGGTGGCATCTCCTTGGGGCTGGAGTGGATAGTTACCAGAGGAGGATGAAGAAGAGAGCCAAGGAATAGGACTGGAGGAAAAGTCCATTTGGAATATACCTAAGGATAAGCCATGAATAGCAGGTCTCTTGTATTCTTGGGCAGAAATGCCTCCTTCCTGGTATACCCTTTCAGCTAGCTACTAAGGAGGGCAGGATGTATTAAACCTCAGAAAACCCATGAACTCCCTGGCATTGGCTGTCCTTATTTACTTAATTGTTTGTGTTTCACCAGTCATCAGTAACTGATGAGAGTCTATTAATCATAGAAACTGGTTTGCTTTCTTGAGGGCAATGGGGCATAGCAATGGAGCTAGATGCTACAGTGTCTGGACTTCACTGCTCACTGATTATATACTTTGAGAACCAGGCTCATTTGATACATCTAAGGGGTGTCAATAGTATATGCTAGCTTGGAGAGTCATTTAGCTCAGATCTGGGTTTCTTGGAGGAAATTTCAGAGTCATCTGAAGGCATCTGAGACAGTATGTCATTTTATTTTTCCTCCATCAGGATGTCTGGAAATTCTGGGGATCAAACCCAATGCCTCACATGTGATAGGCAGATGCTCAACTACTGAGTCATGTCCTCAGCCCAGAGAATGCCATACTTGGTGAACTCTACAGATTGGCTCACTTACTCCTTGCACAGTTTGGGTCTTGGCCCCATTTTCATCGGGTACATTTTAGGTGCATGTTAATTTCCCACTTCTCACAGTTCCATGGGCTACAGTTCCTGACTGTTAACACTGTAGGCCCGGAAGTTTCCCAAAACACCCTGTCCCCCTAACACTGGCATATAGGGCATAGCATCTCCAAGTTTAGAAAGGACTGAGATTGTCCCCTTTCCTCACTGATTTCTTTCTTTCTTTTCTTTCTTTTTCTTTCTCTCTCTTTCTTTCTTTCTTTCTTTCTTTTTCTCTTTCTTTCTTTCTTTCTTTTCTTTCTCCTTCCTTCCTTCCTTCCTTCCTTCCTTCCTTCCTTTCTTTCTCTCTCTCTCTCTCTCTCTCTCTCTCTCTCTCTTTCTTTCTTTCTTTCTTTCTTTCTTTCTTTCCCTCACTGATTTCATTCTTTGAAATACCATTGCAATCCTCAGAGCAGACCCAACACTCAACTCTATAGCTCCAAACCAGACTTTCAGATACTGTGTACTGTGGTCCTTGGTTGGTCCATATACCTTCCCAGTGCCCACACTGTGCAGCCTGAGAAGTGACACTGGATATATGAAGCAACATCCTGACTCTGCAGACCTTCTCTCTTCCACAAGGCCCTTCCCATAACCTCTGGGCCATACTCAGGGAAGGCTGCATGGCACAAGACAAAGATCACTGACTATGGTACTTGTCCTTCCCCACTTACAGGGCATTGATGCTAACCTCTGTGGGCTTTGGTTTTTCCATCTGTGAAACGGGGGTGACAACAGGTGCTCTGTGGGTTAGTAGATATATTGGAAGGGGACTTGATAGTTATGGGTTCCTGCCCTGCCCAAAATCTTAGTGCTGTGTGCCATGGGCCCACATCACACACTTCTCAGGTATGGAATCCATCAGCCCATGTAGGATGCCATTAATTAGTACCTTGAAGCTAGGGACCAATGCCAGCACTACTCTGTATGCCTCCATATCCTGAGCCAGTGCTAACCTGGGGCCTGCCTGAATGTCCCAGTGCTTTCTCTAGTGATCTAGGCCCTTTTTATGGTACCTCATTACTCTGAGGACCAAGTCCTGAGTTCCTACCTTTGCCCATTTCCAAAGCCTTCAGGATTCTGTCCCTATGTACTCTGGCATCACCTCCAGACACTGCTGGACTATGAGGTACTCAACACTTACAGGGCTGCTTCCTGCCTGTGCCTGGGGAACCCTCTCTCTTCCTTGCCTTCAGCTCCTTATCTGCCGCCTCTCAGTATCATCTCAGTGTTGATGCCCTTCCTTTGGGAGGCTTTGCTTATCCCTCTGAGAGTGGTCTGAGCTAAAACCTTGGAGGGATGTCCTACCTGTTTCCATATTTCACACACTATGGACCTCCTTTCTCCTGACCTGTGAGCCCTGTACAGGCAGGAATAGACCTGAACTCACCATTTCATCCCCATCCTAGCTTGACAGCTGGCAGGTACTGACATTTCTGGGTATCAGCTGGAGAAAACAAATGTCTTTCACTGCTACTGGACCTAGAGCCAGCAGTGACCTGGGTTCAGAGCCAATGGCTGCTGTTCTGCCAGAGGGGTTTGTCCTTTGGGGATGTGGAGGTGGGAGTGGGGTGGAAGCTAAGGGCTGACTCACAAGGAATCTGAAGTTAGTCTAGACCAGGACTGAGCCCCAGGGGGCCTGCAAAGCAGGAGTCAGCTCTAATTGATAGGCTCTCTTGTCCTAGTGCTCTGGCACAGGGCACTCTAATTGCTGGTACAAGATAGAAACAGGAACACAACTAGGGTTTGGGGAAATTCCATCAAGACAAATGCAGTTAAGGACTTGGTGAGTATGTGTTATAGTCAGTGTTCCAGGAAAACAGCATTCCTAACTTCCACTGGCATTTCTTCATAAATGGAGGCTTGAGCTTGAGAGATCTGAACCTGATTTCTTGGAAAGGGCATATTTCTGGCATCTGCAGTGGGGGAGGGATGGAAAATGTGGGAGAAGAAGTTTCAGAATCCCTCGCATCCCTCTTGAGAGCTTGTACCAAAGAAGCAAAGCCCCAGAGCCTCATCCAGCAGGCCCAGAGGCTCCTGGTGGCATGCTTGGCCCCAAGCACCGAGGTGGGTTCTAGCTACTTCATGTCTGGCAAACGTTATTCCCCGACAGCCCTCACACAATGTGACTTTAAATGTGAACTCTCGGAGGAGCCAGTGTGGTCTGTCCCTGTGATGTCTGCCTTTGTCTCTATCTGATTACAAGATTAGCCGATGACTATACTCTTACAGGCTGTGTCATGGGATGGCTCTCAAGAGACTACCTTGCTGGTTCCTGTCATTCTCGTCCTCTCTGTTTGGTGTGACAGTGACAACAGACAGAACAATGGCCCCAAGCCAAGGAACTATGTCTCATGGGTATGGCTGGAAATAGGGTACATGCAGCCAGTATATGGACTCTGAAATGCCAGCATCCCTCTGGATTCCTCTTAAATCTTCTTCCATGCCACTGTCCTTCCCCACCTCTTCTGCTTCCCAAGTCTCCATGGCACTGCCTGCCTCCTGCATCTGGCTCTTTTTTGTTTTTAATATTTTATTTATTATTTTTATTTTATGTGTATGAGTATTATACCTACATGTAGGTAAGTACACCCATGTCAGGCAATGCCCGTGAGGACAGAAGAGGCCATTGGATCCCCTGGAACTGGAGTTACGGACAGTTGTTAGCTGATATGTGGGTGCTGGGATTTGAACCTGGGTCTTCTGCAAGAACAACCAGTATTCTTAACTGCTGAGCCATTCTTTTTAATGTCCCATGTGGGTTATGTTTCTCTGTGACAGCTCTTGAGGTACCTACTGCAAAGCAGGTAACAGGAAACCTTCATGTTCATTTGCTTGAAATCATTTCATTTCAATCACCAAATCCCTTTTAGCTTTGAAGTGTGAATATTCTTACCTAAGTCCCACTTTTCTCTATTATATAATCAAAAATGAAAAGCAAGAATTGAATCATGAAAATGCTTTCTCAACAGCTATTAACTTGACCTTTTAATACATGTATCTGTTCATGAGTAGTGTATGTGTGAATATGCTTATATACATGCTGGTATGTAAAATTAAACAGAATAAGGAACACATCATCACATTAGCGACAATGAGGGTTGGGACAGAATGTCAAGTTAACTCCCCAATTGGACATTTCTCTGAAGATAATCCTTTATTGCTTCTTGCCCTTTACAATTTCGTTAACCAAGAATTGCTCATTTGGATTTCATTTGTAGAAAACAGAGCAAAAGTTACAGAGTTCATCTAGCACTGGGTTGCTCACAGGACTTGTCATGGCACCTAACCTGTCACAAGCCCTGGGTGGTGTCAGGCTTTTCCCATTCATCTCTCTTACCAGCCTCTGGGGCAGAGCGAAACACTCGATTCCTGACTCTGTGGTCTGAGCAATCCCAACTTCAGTGGTGTTACCCTCTAATGGGAGGGTACCCTTAAATCAGACCTGTGCTGCCTTCTGATGGTGTGATGGCTGATCATGATTGTCACCTTGATGGGATCTAGAATCACTTAGGAGATGAACTTTGGGAGTGTCTGTGAGGGTGGTTCTAGAGAGGATTCACTGAGTTGGGAAGACCTACCTAAAAAGAAAGCACGTGGAACATCAGCACTGGTTTCTCTGTTTCTTGACTGTGGATGCAATGTGACCAGCTGCCTCATGCTCCTGCCATCAAAATTTCCTTGCCATAAAGAGCTGTACCCCCCAAGAATAAGGCAAAATAAACCCTTCTTTTTCAAGTATTTTGTTACAAAAGGAACTAGTATGGATGGTGTCAATACTTTATCATTAATTATTTATTTATTTTTAGGTTCTAAGGACTGAACTCAGGGATTCTTTTATGCTAGACAAGCACTCTACCTCTGAATTACACCCTAATTCCCAGTGCTTTATCATTTCTTAAGTAGCTGTGAGAAAGCACTGATCTTAGTTTTAGTAATCCTTTCAGGAGCTGAGTTATGTCTCTCAAAGATTACACCCTTGCAATTTAGAATAAAGCCTGAGTTATAAATAAAGTGTCAGAGGATTAAGAATTAAGAAGCAGTCATCAATCAGGCTGGGCCCCAATTGGATATGACTGGTGTCTTATAAGGAGAAGGAGCTGGACCCAGAAGGAAGGCCACATAAAGAGACACAGGGATGGTGGAGGTAGGGTGCCACATGTCAAGGAATGTCCCCAGCTACCAGAAGCTGCAAGAGGTAAGGGGAGCCTTCCTTTACAGATGAAGCGTGGTCTACCAACACCTTCATGTCGGCTGAATTCTAATATGAATTCATGTCAGCTTTGCTACAGCAGTCCTAGGCAACTAATGCAAATCCCAACTTTATTTCTCTGAAATTGATGTTTTGAATCCACAGGTAATCCTTTACACTTAACCAGACTTCCACTTTGGGACATATTTCTAGCCTGTTAAAATCACCATTTACCTCTCTAATTCTCAGCTGATTTATTTAGGAGGTAGACATATAACAAATACGCTATGCTTTCCGAGGGTTAGAAGGCCATGTGGGCAGGGCTCAAGGAGGCTCTAAAATATTATGTGAGTGTCATTCTACAGTCATCATCCAGCTCCTCTGCAATATCCAATGTCCTTCAGGGTTCTGTCATCTTAAAATTTGATGGCATGTCTCTCTAGTAACAACCCTATAAAAACATTTTTAGCTGTCCAGGACAGGGTTTACCTAACCTCCGCCAACCAGCCACTCAAGGTGGACATCAGGTCCCAGCAATGTTCTGTGGGCTGTGGTTAATGAGAATCAACCAGTTGTAGTTTTTTAAATCTGGTTTATGAGAGTATTAAGGACTTACTGAGTGGTTGCCTGGGAGAAGACTACATGCCTATACAGTTCTCTGCCACTGTGCAGTTAATTGACTCCAAGTGATTGCCATTCTCTCCCCTAAACATTCACAAATTGATTCTTCTTAGGACTTCTAGACATTTACTTTAGTAAGAACCATCTCAGGGATGGGGAAATGGCAAAAGGGTAAAGGCGCCTGCTGCCAAGCCTGAAGACATGAGTTCGAGCCCCAGGAACTCATGGTGGAAGAAAAGAACCAACTTATGAGAGTTGTTCTCTGACCTCTACTAGCATACTGTGGCATGTGCTTGGACACACACACACACACACACACACACACACACACACAAACACAAACACAGATGTAAAAATATTAAAAAATAACACATCACAAAAATACTAGGAGACTATTTGTCTCCTCTTATTTGGTTCTGCTGATCTATTTTGTGAGTAATTGAGATGCACAGCCTGGTTGAGGCTATGTAAGGAGGGGTGAATCCCTTTCTTCTTATCAGTTTCAAAAGGCCTTTTTGATGTCTAAATGCCTGTTTAGAAGCCTAAAGTTGTTCTGGATTTAACTTCCTTTAAGTTCATGCTACCCATTGGCATTCCTTTTCAGTGTCGTTTCTTCCATACTTTATATATTTATAAAATCGGAACATCTAAAAGCTCTTTAGTGAATCCCATTGGTTTCTTTCCACTTCACTTTCTGAAGCTAGGATACTTTGTGGATTAGTCTTCATGCCTACCATCTGCTCACCTAGGTTTGATCCTGCTTTCCAGTTACTAACCTTTCTGGCCTTGGGCAAACCATATGTCCTCATCTGCTCATCCATAAAATGTTGACGTTAGTATTCCTCCTCATGTATTTGTTATAAGGAGTAAGAGACTGAGTACACTCAAGTGAGAACACTCAGTGCTATGGGGCAAAGGCAAATTATTAGCATGGTGTTTCTTGAACATAGATCAAAACATAGGCTTGGAATCAATAGCATTGTCTTTCGGATGATCCTGGGGAGAGGTTTCTGGTTGATCTCAGTTCATAGCACCCAGTATACTTTCGTCTTCTGTGCCTGTTCAATCTAGAAGTAACCATACCAGCCTTCCCTTACGGCAGAGTCAAATGTCACTGAAAAGTACAAAGCTAACATTTGTGCTATGTGCACTGTATGTCCTGGTGGGACATTTTTATACTTTCTGGAACAAGGCAACATAGGAAAACCAGTGGAAGAAGATGGACTTTGCTTTGAGCACTGCTGGCTGTGCTTGGTATGAAGAACACACACGCCTGGGGCTCCCCAGACAAGCTGGGGGCATGTGCCTCCCTGGTTGATGCTGACTGTCGGGGGCACAGACCCAGGTCCTAAGACCTAAGCTGGATGTTTGTATTAAATTTGATGGTCAAATCTTGCCAATTCAGTCTTTGAAAGCTATTTATTCTTTCCCCTGGATGGACCACAATCCTCTATTTGTGACCTGTACTCTAGTAAAGTTACTTCCATTTTGTAGGGGAAGAAAGGGAAGAAGAAAACCAATACCCATTTTATTTTAAAACACTAATAATCATCTTCCCAGCAGCTAAAAATCAGAAACCTCTCAGTTCCTCGCCAGTCCCTGGTCTAAAGTGGAAGGTCATGGTTGGTACACAAAGGCAGGAGCCATATAAGTCACAGATGGGTGACCCCATGTGCCTCCCACAACCTCTCCTTTCTAACCCACTTCTACGGCCAAGCTGCTTCACCTCTGGGACAGTCTATCTCCATCTCTATCTCTCTCAATACCTATATCTAGTATCTATAAATTTCTTTTTTGAGATAGGGTCTTACTGTGTAGCCCAGACTGGCCTAAAACTCAGAGTAATCCTGCTTGGCCCCTCAAGTGCTAGGATTACAGGCATTGCCCACCATTTCCAACTACCAATACAGTGATATTTAATTTTTTTTGCCCGTGTGTGTGTGTGTGTGTGTGTGTGTATGTGAGTGTGATGGCACTGCATGCATGTGGAGGCAAGATAACACTTTTTGGGAGTTGATTCTTACCTTCTACTTTGAGGCAGGGTTTCTCATTTCTGTTGCTGCACTGAGTACTCCAGGCTAGTGGGCCTGTGAGCTTCCTGACAATTCCCCTGTCTCCACTTTCCAAGTCACCTTAGGTGTGCAGATTACAATGTGCACCACTGCATGTATCTGGCTTTTTGCATGGGTTCTGGGTCTTTAACTCAGTCATCATGCTTGTGTAATTAGTGCTTTTACCTGATGAGCCATCTCTCTGGCCCCTTTTTATTTATTTTATTTTCGCAGACAGGGTCTTATGTAGCCAAGGCTGGCCATAAACTCCTGATCCTCCTCGCCTCATCTCCCAAATATTGGGATTTTAGGAGTAACACACTACACCTAGCTGCCAATATGTATATATTTTAAATAGACCAGATTTTCTCAGACCACCAGCCATTCTGAACAACTAACCACAGCTGAATTCTGTCAGGTCAGCTGTTGGATGGAGTTCAACCACTTCCCCTCTCTCCCTCCTCCTACTTATTGTTTGCTAAACTATTAAAAAAGAAAACAACCTTTTTAATAAATTCATTTGAAGAGTTGCTTTGGAGAAAGAAAACAAAACCAAAAAAAGCCCCTTGACTTCCAGTAACACCTACCCCTTCCCTACATCTAACAAATACTTCAGCGAGCAAGGGAGTTCAACCAGTTACTGGTTATGCATTTTCTGGGCTTCATACACAGTCACTAGGGATTTTCATCACAGGAGAGGTCAGGTTGTTACAAAACCTCAAACACTTGTTAGGATGGTCTTTGAACAACCTAGTGTTGGTTTGGAAGCTTCCAAAAGGAAGCGGGGACCCAACCCATAAACTCCCCAGTGGTTTTTGCTCCTACAGAAGCAGGAAGTGTATTCCTATTCATCTGCCATTGGCTAGCTGGGGAGCTCTTCAGGATGATTTTCAAAGTTGCTTCCACTTCTAGATTCTATGGCTCCATTATTTTAAGTAAAAGTGAAGAATTTAAAGGATGACTTCTTAATTTGGATTCCCCGCCTTGTGATGGCTAATCTTCACTGTGAAGTACATTGAATTTGTAATTGTCTAGGAAACAATTGTGTGCATATCTGTGAGGGTGTTTCCAGAGAGTTTGAACTCATGAGGGAATAGCCGCCCTGAATATGGGTGGCACCATCTCAGGGACTGAGGCCCTGGACTGAATACAAAGGTAAGAAGGAGAAAGCCAGCTGAGCATCATCATTCATCTCTCTCTGCTTCACTGTGACCAGTTGCCTCATGTTCCTGCCACCATGTCCCCCAAGCCATGGTGGTCTATAGTCCCTCAAACTGTGAGCCAAGGAAACTTTTTCTTTCTTAAGCAGCTTTTGTCAGGCATTTTGTCACAGCAGTGAAAGAAGTGACAACGCACACCTCTAAAGCAACAGTTGGCTAATTTTTCTGTAAAAGGCCAGATAGTGAACATGTTAGGCTTTGTGAGACATGTGGTCTCTGCCACAACCATGCCTCTCCACCCATGTAGCACAAAGGAACCACAGACAATATTTAGTTGGATGACCTTGACTAGGGTTCTGATGAAACTTTATTCTGTGTATGGATGTTGACATCAGAATTTCATCAGCTTCCCACATCACAAAACATTCTTCAGCTCTTGAAAATGCTGGCTGTACACTGGGTCATGACTACATTTGGATAGGTTGCTGACTTTGAAAAAGTCCTTGGCGGGGCGTTCCATGAATGTTAAACAACATAATACAGTTATGTTGTGTGTAGGAACATATTTCCCTGACTTTTCCTGGTGAGAATGTACTGTGAGATTCGATTCCACTGCTAAATTAAAAGCCACGGATACAGGGCTGGGGTGTGTTCAGTGTGGAGCGCTCATCTAGCATGCAGAGTTCTAGGTTCATTTCTATCCCTGTAGCAAGGACCAGTGATGGAAGCATTTCCCCCAAAGCTGAGTTTCTCAGGTATAACAACTCTCTCTTCTAGGTAACCCATGGAGAGGAGAAAGCCCTGAGAAACTTCTCTATGGCCCTTTCCTTAAGACCTACAGATCACAGAAGTCCCCAGCATGAGGAACTGCTCCCAGTCTCAATGACTCTACGGTGCTCCACACAGAAGGGCTGAGTGTCTCACTTGAAAACAACAGAGGACCGGGGCTGGAGAGATGGCTCAGCGGTTAAGAGCATGGACTGCTCTTGCAGAGGTCCTGGGTTCGATTCCCAGCACCCCCATGGAAGCTATGAACCTTCCTTGACTCCAGTTCCAGGGGAATCCGAGGCCCTCTTCTGATCTCCATGGCATTGCACGATATGGGTGCACTCATTTACAGGCAGACAATATACTCACACATATGGACTGAAAATAATAATAATTAAAAAAAAGAAAATGACAGAGGACCTCCCGGATGTAGACTGTCTATCAAAGGCTCTTTCCAAAAGGGACTTTTAAGGGCAAGTGAAGTCAACCGTCTGAGAGCATTAGATCCAGACACACCTTTCCCCCATTCTTAGGGAAAGGGGCTTTGGGAGAGTTCCTAAGGGCGGGGTTTATCCTTGTTCTTCAGGCCCTCCCACCAACCTAGGCTTACCCAGCTCTACACATGGGAACAATTTGGCATGAGCCATATGACTAAAATCTGGCAATGGATTCTAGCCCAGAGTCATGTGGTGCCAAGTGGGCCCACACCGCCTACAGTGCACGTGAACACTACTACTAGGTCTAGAATTCACAAACAGCCCAAAGCTATCTCCAAATGTTCTGAGTTGTAGCATCCCAGCACAAGACAGACAATACTTAGAGCAAAAAAGCAGGCCTGTTGTAGCTTCTGTCCAGCACTGCCTAGCCCAGGCCTGCCTTGCAAGCTTCCCTCTGCTTGAATCAAGCCTGCAGAGCCCACTTGTTCTCCAGTTGGGAGGCTCAGTCACCCTCCAAGAGCAGAAGTGAGAACAGGAGAGGGTTTATTTCCCTTCCTGGTGCTGCATACCAGCCCTGAAACCCACCACAAGAGACAAGGGTCTGGTGCTGCTGAGTGGGAAAGGAAATGTCTTTTCTTGGGGAACCATCCTCAAAGCTGCTGGTCCTGTCCCACACCTCAACCTCCTTTCCTTCCTGCCCCGAACTCCTCTTTCTTGGCACTTCTTGAAACTGGAGATAAATGGAGGTTCAGCCAGTGACTGTCTTTTCCATAGCCTGGAGCACTATGTGGGTACCTACCTCGTGTTTTCCCCTAACACTGTTCCTGGGTCAACCTTGGTTTCCTCATGAAAAGTAATAAAGTTCTGAGCTACAGACCTGGCCAGATGTGGGCTCTGCATGGAGTACCTTAGGTGCCTGACTCAGAAGCCTGTCCCCACCCTAAGAGGAGGTAAACATTGCCACAACCCATTGTGAAGATGGAACTGGCTTGTAGACATTAAACAACTTGTCATGGTGCCCTCAGCCATCCAGCAAGCAATGAGTCAGGACTTGTGTTCCGTTTTTTCTGCCTGAGGCTGGGTTTCCTGGCATGTGCTGTCCTGCCTCCCATTAGGACCTGCCAGGAGGCACTGATGCGGCCAGCTGTGCACTGGCTTGAAGTACTCTGCCCAACCCAAGCTATCAGGTCCATGATTTCTGCCGGTTGTGTGAAGCTGCATTAAAAACAAACATTTGCATTCTTCTCACACTGCTTAGTGCATTTGGCCACCATGGCCATTAAGATTTGGGGGGCCATTTCTCATACATTAGGAGTGCAGCAGGGCATAGCCCTTAGAAGATTTTTGCCTTTTATCAATGTCCTTGTACATATCACATCAGGCCTCCACTCCAAGATTCAGCAAGCTATACTTACCCGTATTATGTGATGTATTCTATATGCTATTCAAATATTCTATTCTACTCTTTTCTAGCTTGTTCTATTCTATCCTTTTTCAGATTTTTTTTCTCTGAAACTGATTCACTGAACTGATTTGACAGCCTACTAACTGGGTGGATCTTGAAGAGGAGCAATAGGGTACTGGGGAGCCAAGAGACTGACCATGATGCAGAAAATATTGCATGGCTATCAAGGGATGAAAAACTGTAGGAGGAGAAATCTCCCTGCCAGCTGCAGCTTCCTGGGCCCAAGTTCACTAATCTGGGCTCTGCAGTGAGCGGATCCTGCAGGGCAGAACAGGCAGCAGCACTGGGGTGCGTGATGCATAAGAAGCCCATGTCTCCAGCTGGAAGCAGGCAGCAAACAGTGGCAAACGTGAGCTCACTTTGCTGCTGACTGTGGAGTCCCCTGTCACATCCACATTTCAAAGCAGTGCCATTGGGAGCAGATATTGGGGTTTATAAAGAGGGGAACCTCTGCAGTCTGCTTTCTCTACTTCCCAGTCTCCTCTTTTGCCTTATTTATGAAAATGTGCTAGATAGAGATCAGCTCTCTTGGCCTAGGATATATTATTGTGCTGCCTGCTGGCTTTGAAACAGGAACTGTAAACATTCAAATATGTGCCTCTCGCGTCAAGATGAGTTCACTCACTTTCCCCACTCAGCAACAATTTCAGGTTTCCTAACATAGGATCTAATTACTCTAAATTTCCAGGGACAGACTGGAATTGGTCTTGGGCCATAAAAGGTGAGAAGAGAATTTAGAGATGATTTGGGTAAGAAATACTCTCTGGACAAACACTGTGTAGACCGCTAAGACCTACACAGTGCATCCACTCATCTCCAAATATAGACCAAATAAATACCTGTTCTGTATCAGGAAGTATTCTAGGTGCTGGGGGAGTACCCCTGAACAAAGCAGGTGGAACTTCCTATTTCCATATATAAACCACACAGTAGTAACTGTTGACCTTGACTCATGGACATCAGGGGATGCACCTAACTTTTTTTTGTCTTTGCAGTAGCACATTGCTGAAATTTTCTGTAATAAAAACTTAAAAATATAAGCTCCACTTCTCAAAAGATGCTGGATGAAGGAAGCAATACGAATAAACAAAAATAGATGTATTATGTAGTTCCATTTATGTAAAACTGTAGGAAAAACTAAATTGGCAATTTCACAAAGCAGCTCAAGAGCTGGGAGATAGTGCCATTGGTGAAGTGCTTACTATGTAATCTTGAGGATCTGAATTCTATCCTTGGAGCCCACATACAAAACTGGGCATGATGGGGCACACTTGTGACCCCAGCACTGAGAAGGTGGATTTCTTGGTGTCACTGGCCAACTAGACTAGCCTAATCAGAGAGCTCGAGGTCAGTGTAGAAATCTTGTGTCAAAAAACAAGGTGATGGTCCTGAAGAATGACACCAGAGGTTGTCCTCTGGCCTCCAAACACTCATGTACATATGTGCACATGCACCTACACACACCAAAAGGGAAAAAAAAGAATCTTTAATTTTTAAAAAGTAGATCAAGGTTGTTTGGAGCTAAGGGTACCAGGGAATTTCTGGAAAAGATGAAAATGTTTTTATATTCAGTATGTGGGCAGATATGTGAACACAGGCATTTGTAGAATTAATCAAAATGTTATAGTCCATGTAAATTTTATTGTGATAAATTTAAAAATTTTTTGGATTAATTTATTTTTTATTTTATGTGTATGAGTGTTTTGCCTGCAGGTATGCAAGTGCTCCCCTGTCATGCAATGCCTGCAGAGTCCAGAAGAGGGTGTCAGGTGGCCTGGAACTGGAGTTACAGTTGTTAGCCACCAAGAAGGTGCTGGGAACCAAACCTAAGTCTTCTGCAAAAGCAGCCAGTGCTCTTAACCACTGAGCCATATCTCCAACCCCACGTGATAAAATTTTAAATTTCACAGATTCCTTTCCTCATGCAGCATATTTGCATGGAGGATTGTAAGGAACTTGAGGGATTACTTAAATTCCTCACTTCACAAGAAAGGCAAGAAGGTAGTAGAGTTCCAGTGGCTTGCTCAGGGTGGCACAGACAGGAGCAGCAGGAGTCATCACCCCACTGTCTTCTTCCCTTTCAACTCACTGCCTGTGATATAGAACAGAAGCTTAATTCTGGAGTCCAATAGTTTGGGGTAACTCTATTCTGGATTGTTTGGGTTTGGTCAGGTACCCATGGTCCAAGTCTGCTGTGCTTTTCCACAAAGACCGCAAGCTCTACTGCCACCAAACTCTTCTAGTGGAAATAACCTGCTGCAGGAGGAGGAGGGGGGCCCAGGAAAGAACGTGGTTCACTATCCAGGTCATCACAGTTGATAAGCCGACTCTGCAGGGTTTGTCTTTCCATCTCCCTACTCAGGGCAAGAAGATTTCACACTTCACTGGCCTAGCCATTGGCAAGCCTGGGTCAGCTAGATGGACTCACATACCTAAAAGACTCCAGTAATACACTCTGTATTCCAAGGAAAGCTTTCGGGGTACAGCAGGTACCAGAAATAAGAATCCAGAAAAACATGGTGGGAAGCTGGCTTGCATAACTATAGTCAAGCCCTCTCACTTTGAAGATAGGAGTTAATATAGAGCCCTTGATGTTCATTAACTTAGTGAACATTTGTTAAATCCCAGAATTCTAGGCTCATATTTGACTATTTTAGATCAAGTCCAAGTCTGTTACCTGCCCCATTCCCCTTCTTAGCACAAACGATAGAAAGTAAACAGGACACCAGTCCCCCAAATGCAAATGTAGATTCTTTGGGGATTCTGCCATGACGAATGCCCCCCTGGAGAGTCAAGGCCTAAACTTTGGACAGTTGATGCACACAGAGGATCTTATGAACATGCACAGTTGTGCCCATGCACCTGCACTCTGCAATGGCGGGATGGAGTGCATAAGAGATGTAGGACTGACCCCCTCCTTGGGGAGGACTGAGGTTCTTTCTGCTTTTCCCTTTGATACATGAGTCAGCCTCTCAGCACTGCCCCTGCACTCCTGGCTGCTGGACACACCTTCAGACCTGTCTGTGGAGGCAGGCAGGAGGGCATCACGCCTCCAGCAATGTGGCTCCATCTGAGCAGGATCTTCGGTAAGACAAGAGGGCAGGACATGGCCTGACAAGACTCCTGGGACCACAGAGGCCCTGGTTTCCAGGGAGGTCCTTTTCATTCCACCTCTCACTCTCTGCAATTTTGAAAGGCTAGGGTCACCATTCCCCTCCCCAGCTGAGCCAGTAAAGTCCCGCATTTTCCATTAATGCCTACTGTTCCCTAGATACTTCAATTACAGAGTCTCCTCCTGCACTCTAAATTTCTCAAGGTACTGCTATTAAGATGTCAGTGGAGGAGTCTTTCCCCACTAGTCCCCTCCAGGACTGTAACGAAAGGGCCTAGCACATGCTCCACAAATCCCTGTTGACTAGGAGTGATCTGAAGCCCGCTTTCCTCGGTTGTTTATCTCTTCTTAACCCTTCCCAGCTTTCTTTGCACAGATCTGGCTCCTCTAGTAAGCTGGCCCTGATTTCTCCTGCTCTTCTGTCCTTCTATTACATTTAGCTTCACAAGGCCTCCCAACAGAGGTGTGTGTGTGTGTGTGTGTGTGTGTGTGTGTGTGTGTATGTGTGTGTGTGTGTGTGTATGTGTGTGTGTGTGTGTGTATGTGTGTGTGTGTGTGTGTGTGTGTGTGTATGTGTGTGTGTGTGGTGTGTCTTCAAGTGTTGGTGGGGCAGAGAGGGAATTTAGTTCAATAAGCACTATACCGATGAACACACGAAGGCACAGCCCCACCCAACAGCCAGTAAGTCAAAAAGGAAAACTCAGGAGTCTAGTAAAAGACCCAACCAAGCCCAGAACAGACTAGCCAGGGCTCAGCAGTTTCTCTGGGGTGGGGGCATAGGATTAATATGATATAATGGCTAGTCTCCTACTACAAGCCACAGGAAGACTCCTGCAATCAGAACTCTCAGATGGCAAAATTACTTGTCCAGGATGTACTACCATATCTGTTTGGCTAAGAGACATGTGGGAATCTGTGCCTGGAATAGTGTCCACTGACAGCTACCATGTCAAGGCTGGGGCACTGAGAGTCGCACAGCTACATCAGTAAAAACTACTGAGAACAAAGGCAAAGAGAATAAAGATGGTGAGCAAGTACACAGAATAAAAGGAGGTGACTCAGGCAAGATGTGGTGGCACATGTCTCTAATCCTAGCAATTAAGAGGTTGAGACAGGGTGGGTTACAAGTTGGAAGATAGCCTGGGCTACACAGCTCTCTATTTTAAAACCAAAAAGACCACTACTGTGAGGGAACTTGGAAACTTTCAAGAGACAAAATGGCTTGGGAATCCTGTATTAGGTGAGTCACCCCCTTGCAGCACCAAGAGGTGAAGAGTTAAGGTGAGAATTAAGCCTTCATAGGCTCTCTGTAGACTTCTGAGCTGCATCTCTTCCCAGCCTCCTTCTGCCTTCTACTGGCTGCTGCCCTGAGTGGTGGTGCTGCCCTGTCAGCTGAACCCTTTCTACCACTGTGTGGCAGGAATACTGTCCAGGCTGGCCTCCTTTAGGCTTCCATGGTCTTCCTTGCCACCCTACTGGATAGCAGACACTGTGCTGATAATTCTAAGATCCCACAGGCCAAACTGAAAACTCATGGCTGTGTCTGAGTACCAAGCCCAGCCTCCTAATAGCACATGAATTTCCTGCAACCATTAATTACTGGTTCCTAAAGCCTTAGAGGGAGAGGAAGGGGGGGTTATCAGGCTGGGAGAAGGGGTCAAAAATGGAGGGAGAGGAACAGGCACACAAAGCATCTTGGGCTTGCTATTGGTCCTGTTTCCAATTCTATGAGGGAACTATTCTCACTCCATTTTACAGATAAGGAGGTCAGAGGATCAGGGTGAGGTGACGTCTCAAAATCACAAGGCTGTCCTGTGACAGCAATCTTATTCAACCCTAGTTAGTGTTTCTGTGGTCAAAACCAGTCCCCCTGTCCACTCATCCTACCCTTAAGCCGGCTACCTAAAACAGGTGCCTGGACCTTCCACATGGTCTTCAGGCCTGGGCCAAAGCCCTGGCTCTTTGAGGGAGCTCATAGTCTCTTGGAGACCAAGGGCTCTCATTCTGACAAGGACACTGTCCTGGAGGTATCTCCAGTGAAGGACCCGGCAGAGTCCTGCTCCTGATCCACCAGGATGGAAGGTGAGGATCACGTCTCACAGGCCTCCAGCATTCTTGCCCATGCTATTGGGGTCCCTGGACAGGTAGACTAGCTTTAGGGGAAGGTGCTTCCTGCCCAGTAGGGCTCCTCCTGGAGTTGGTAAGTGAGGATGTGAGGTCTCGAGCCCACTTCCCAGATTTTCTCTCAGCACAGCCCAGTCATGCAGGAGCATGCAGGAGGGGCCTCCCTTGGGGTCCTGCCATGCAGCGTGGATGGCTGGATGGAGACGGATCATGAAGTTGAAAGGGGCCTCTATGTTGCCAGGCCTGTGGGCTCACCTACCTGGAGAGACTCCCCACTCTGGAAGCCTTACCTTAAAGAGGGACATTCACACTGAAGCGAACTTGAAAAGAGAGAACACGTACACAAAGAGAAGTTTACTCGGCCAGCATTTCCCTCATTGCCTTTGGCGGTCACTGAGGACAGCTAGGTTTCTGGGGAGGCATCTCTCTTCCTCCTAACTGGCTTGCCCCCATTCCAGGGACAAGGCCCCAGAAGCTGTGATTTCAGAGTCTAATGCTTTGGGGTGCAGGGAATGGGGGTCAGCAGTGAGCAGAATATTCCCATGATCTGCAAGGTTAGACAATACCTTTCAACCATACCAAATGTATTTCTTACCCCTATGGTTCCCAAAGATAAGCCCACCAGGAGCACAAAAGCTAAATGAGATACTGTCATTGGTGATTAGATAGCATCACCATCTTGGAAGGATATTGCCAATGAGAGAGACCAATGCTTAGATATTATCTCTAGTATTATAAGCTTTGCTGGCTTCGTTGACTAGACTCTGTGTTGGCACGATTTTTAGTTTGGTGTTGATGGCCCATTGCTTGCATAAAGTCAGCTCAGTTTGTGGGTGCACAGAGCTGGGGCAGGAGAAATAGTCAGGGGACACAGAGGAGGGAGGATATGTAGGAGTTGGGACGACAGGCAAAGAGACGCTCCATGCTGAAGTAGAGGCCACTGAGTGGGGGCCAGCACAAGGGGGTAACAACCTGAAGCCTGGAAACCCAGTTGCACTCTTAACAGCTGGGGAATCAGAGCAAGGGTTACATAGGCTTAGGCGCCAGAAGCGCAGGAATCTCACTCAGCTTTGCAAACATGTCTGGAAGGCAAAGCCTACAGAGTCAGCAGCCGGTGGAAGTATGTGATGGAAACTGACCAGAGGCCAAATTCCAGCCTCCAATCTGGACAATCTCTTTGGTGATATCTTCAGAGGTAGGAGGCTTCCTGTGGAGGGGATGGGAGCCAGGCCAGAAGCTCTCCTCCTAATGTATCCTCAGCCCCTGTTGGTGTGAGCAGGCCCCCAATCCCCAGCTGAGCCAGCCATGGCAGAGGCAGGTTCAGCATGAGGAAGCTTAGGAGTTCTGGAAACATAAGCCATTGTATCTTGGCTATTCTCAAGTGCTGGACTGGATGCTGTGACCACTCCCTTACTTCCAGCACATGACAAATGAATTCCTCCCTGAATCCAATAGGCAGGTCACCTGCTAAGTGACTCAGCTGTAGCAGCCAGCTAGGGGAAGTAGGGTAATAGCTATTAAGTAGTTTTCTGAGGAATGGTGGCATTCTGATGTGAGGTCAACAGGGCATGGCTTGGGAGGAAGTGGAGCTAGACTCAGAAAGAAGAAACTCACTTTCATGCACCCCAGCACTTGACCCAACTACCCTTAAGGTGTTCATTCTTAGCAGATGGGGGCATTTCTGTACCTGCCGCCTGTGCTTGTTTAACACATGCCCCAGTGTCTCCTTGTGGTTATCATCAACTGCAAGACTGGTGCTGTTTGATCTTTTCTATCACATGGTAGTTTTCCTTTCTCCTGGAATCTGTCTCTAAGATCTCACAGTGTTCGTGGCTGCTAGTGGTCCTGTGTCCTGGCTGCTTCTTCCCAATGCTGGGGTCTTGAACTGGCTTTCCTTCTTATTTAGCGCTCCTAGGAAGGCAACTGACATGTCCTCAAGTTAAAGACACCTTAAGCCCTTGGAAAGCCAGTTTTCTAATAGAACCCCTGGCACATGTGTAGAAGGATGATTTTTTTGGCATAATGCCTCAGTTTCCCAGTATCTGTCTTCCCAGTGACCTGTGTGTGACTATGCATTTGTATAGGGTAAGGCTGCATCGGCTTATAGAGCCCAGAGCTGTCCTGTCTGCTGCCGTCTGGGCTAGGCAGATACTCTCCACGCTATTTGGCTAGAGGAGGGTGATGGCTCATAAAAGCCCAGTGTGTTTCCACACTGGGCCTGCAAAGCTTTCCAAGATAATAAATAGAGTGGTTTAAATTCAATTCACCATCTATTTGAGCCCAGAGGTAGCATAGGCCATTTTTACATTTCAGGAATGAGTTTTCAACTGAGGGATAGAATTAGGATACATTTTTGATGGTTAGCTATATGCAACTCCACCTTCCCTTTGATATTTTGAGCGGTATCTCAGACCCCAAGGATGGAGATGTGATCAAATATTTAAGCACCTTGATTAGTTCTCTAAAGACCTGCGGCTGAAAGTTCTGTAAGGCTCCACAGGATTCAGCCAAAGTGTGACCAGAAACACCTCTCGTACGATCTTCTTGCTTCCTCCCCCCACCCCATGATACCCTACTTCATCTCTAAAGTTCTAATTCTCTCCTCTCAGCAAATATCTAATCAGCCAAATGAATCCCTCCTTCCATCCAGCACAGTGGTCTGGGGGCAGAGTGGAGGCATGTACACAAGAGTTTCCATGGCAATGGTGAGGGCAGTCTTTAGGAAACTAAGACAGATGTTAGAAGGTCCTACATGACCCAGTACTTTCTCTTGGTTTTATTCTCATGGGGGGAGGGGGAAGCCCCCAGCAGCTCACGTGAGTCCTCCAGCAAAGGATGTGTGTAGGGTCCTGCCTTCTAGTTCCAAGTGGAGGGTTTCCAGAGACCCAAGGAAGAGAAGTCCTAGTCTCCTGTGCTCCAGGGTTTAGGAGAAGATGGAGTCTCATCAGATCTCTGACCCAGGGGAGTAGTTCTTCCTGTTGATTCCCAGGGACACCTCAGATCTCCACTTATAGGAACATCTTCATACCTGGCCAGGAACAGCCTGAAGGGGCTCTGCCCAACTAAGCCAAGGTGAAACCTGCCTGTTGGTGGAACTGGTCACATGCTGGCCTGCTCCCATTTGTTCCTTACTCCTTGTCCTCTGTACTTGGTGTTTGGGCTGTTTATCACCTCATACTGTTCTTCATAGCCCTCCTCTATTTCTGCCCTTGCTTTGTGGGTGGGGTACCCATGGATCAAGGTGTGATTCTTCTTAGAATATCTTGTGCTAGAACCCATGAGCCATGCAAGGACAAGATTACCAGGGGATTTCATTTCGATTTAAAGATGAGAAACCCAGCAAGGAGGTTCTGGACTGATGAGGCTTTGAGAAAGGCTTTGCAAAGTGGAATTTCTCAGCATTACTTAAATCCTACAGCCTACCTTGGATCTGAGTAAAGTTTCCCAAGAAAGGCCTCTGGCCACTATTATTTCCCATCATATATACACTAGGAAGTCCATACATTAAAACATCCTTTGTGAATTGTGTTCTCCTCTATTTCCTCCCTCCCTCCCTTCTTTCCTTCCTCCCTTCCTCCCTTCTTGGAATCTCTCTTCGAGCTCCTGGCTTCCCTTGTCCACACTAGGCTTTGAATCCCTTCACAGCTCCAAGGGCTTCCGTGGGCCTCGCTACCCTACACTCTGTTGAGGAAGTATGCCTGGGTCTTCATCTAGTCTCACTGGGTCTGGTGCTCCTCCATGAGTCTGACTGAAAGTGGTTGGTTGATTGACCTAGATTCTCAACCTAAGTTCAAGCCCTTCTATGGGGGACACTGGCATCTGACTAGGCCCTGCTCTCACCTGGGCTTTTGTTGGTTGGGCCTCTGGGCTCAGCTTCTCATTTCTCCAGGGATTAATTAAGTTATATTACAGGGAAATTATAATTCACCCCTCAGATTTGAGTCTTCAGCTTCTCCTTTGCCTCAGCTAGGCCTCTGGTCACCCACTTTCTCCCATATCTGTTAAGCACTCAGTTAATCTTGCCCTTTGAGGCTATTTGTAAGAGGCCCCCAGGCCTAGCTGGCAGGGTGGCGCATGTGGTGAGCCTTCTTCGGCCCAGGCAGCCTAAATGCCGTATCTTTCCGGTCTATCAAACTAACGGTATGACCTTGACACAGGGGGCCAGAGCTGTGGTGAGATGGACTGACTAGAATGGAGGAGAGGTTCACAGAGAGAGAGTAACCTGAAACTTGGCCTTCCCCAAGCTGCGTGTCTCCCAAGAACCACACAGACAAAAGCAGAAAGCAAAGTAGGAAAGATGGCAGACATTAGCACTATGACAGTGACACAACTACCTGCCATGCTCAACTCTGGCTGTGACCTGGAGTATACCCATCAGCTGGAAGTCACCCCCTGGAACATTCTAAGATCAAGGCACCATCAATAATGGCTCCTCAGGAAATCCCCTCCCAGCAGGCTTAAATTCCTCTCTAGGGACCCACCAAGCATACAGGGGTCTTTTTTTTTTTGTACTTGGAGATGGGAGAAGGAAGGCTCCTCTGACAGAACATGGTGACCTATGGCTGACTGATGATCTCAAGTCTAGATTCTTGTCTATGAAACTCTTCTAGTATACCCCATCCCCAGATGCCTGAAACTGGCTGCCCAGATTTTTCTGAATGACTAATTGCTTTGAGCTATAAAACATTGGAATTAAGACATATCTCCCTTAGGACCACGCTGCCTGCCCTTCACATTTCCACAGCAGGTCCTCCTGCAGCACAAGGCCTTGGTTTGCCAGTCAAGTCATAACTGGAGTTCTCTGTTCAGCCTCTGAGTGTCACATACCCTTCCCCACCCCTCACTTTTGCCTGGCACCGCACATGCATGTTTGGTCAGAGAGCAGCCAAAGTATAAGAAAGTATAAGAGATAAGACTGATGGGCCCCAGAAAACAAGCTTTCCTCCTTGTAGGACCCTGGGCCAACCATTCTTGGAGCAGTCACCAAGTTCCATCTCATACTCTGTCACTTAATGCCAAGCATTTAGCTAATACTTTCCTTTACATGGACTCTTTCAAAGAACAATCCCATTTATCTCTTAAGAAGACATAGCTCTACGTCTCACAGCTAGCATCATTGTAATTGATTAAAATAAATAAATGAAGTCTGGTGGAGCAGCCCATATAGTTATTGCTGCAGTACTGTTGTGGGTGTCATAGATTTGACAATGCCCAGGACCTCAGACTCTCCCTCAGGGACAGTCCTTGCTGGGCTATCAGCCGCATCCTAGGCTTCCTTTTCTGAGCTCACATAGACTGGCATACAAATGCCAGCCAGCCACGGAGGGGAAGGGCTGTGGGCTCCACTTACAATTCTCGGCTTGAACGGGGGCTTGATCTTCTTCTGCTCTAGCAGTACCCAGTCGATCTCCTTGAAGAACGGGTGCTGTTTGATGGCATCCTCCCCATTTTGCGCTGCCACACAGCCCAGGCGCTTGTGGGGGTTCTTGGTCATGAACTGTGGAGAGGAAGGCGTGAATAGAATTACTGATGGATGCTCCCAGGCATGGGTCATGAGGGACTGGCTTCCGTGTCACTTGCCACACCTGTGCATGCTAGGGGCCTTGCTCTCAGGGTGCTCTTCTGCTGTTGCATTAGGAGGTAGTGGGTGTCAGACACCATTCTAAACACAGTACAGATATGAATTCACCTCTCTACCCCATAAAGTTCTATTGCTATTTCTACTTTGTAAGGGAGGAACTTGACACATGGAGAAGTTAGTTAACTGAACTGGAGCTGCACAGCTAGCAAGATACCAAGTTGAGGTTAGGATCTGACTCCTATTCTCTGATCCTTTCAGATGCTCATCTTCTCAGCAAAGAGACTGGGGAGCTGAGAATGCACAGCAAGAGGGTGAGCCTTTTTTGAGGTAAGGAAAAATGATCAGGTATCAATGGGCAGATAAATGATTAAATGTACCACTTTCTTTTTCCTGCCCCTCCAGCTTTTAAATTTTAAATATGTAATTGCTACACAAAAATGCCCATGTAGGGACTGGCAAAATGGTTCAGTGGGTAAAGGTGCTTGCCACCAAGTATATAGAGTTAAGTTAGATCACTGAGACCCAGATGGTGGAAGGAGAGAACCAACTCCCACAAACTGTCCTCTGACCTCCATATATACATACACATACAAAATAAATAAATGCAATTAAAAATATTTTATTATTTTAATTTTATGTGTGTGTGTGTATTGCCTACATGTAGGTAAGTGCACCCATGTCATGCAATGCCTACGGAGGACAGAAGTGGCTGTCAGATCCCCTGGAACTGGAGTTACAGACAGTTGTTAGCTGCCTTGTGGGTGCTGGGATTCAAACCCAGGTCTTCTGCACAGTCAGTGTTCTTAACCGCTGAGCCATCTCTCCAGCCCCATAAATGCAATTTTTAAAATGTCCATGTAGGTCAGAAGATAAAAGGTAAGAAAGGGGCAGTCTCATCACTATTCAGTGATTATAAGTAAGCCCAGAGTAATGGACCTTCTATGTTCTAGGTGGTGTTGTGTGACCCTACACCCTGCTGGACTCACTTCTATTAAACCATATCACTTTAACTGAGCAGCTGAAAACCAGTATAACCTAAAAAGTATTTTATAGCTACCAAAAATAAAGGTGTATATCTGCTGTGTATGTGTTGTATGTACTGCATGTATGTGTGTTAGAGGTCAAGTGCAATGTGTTGTGTGTATGTCGTATGCATTGCATGTATGTGTGTTAGAGGTAAAGTGGTGATATGTGATGTGTATTATATACATTCCATGTGTGTTAGAGGCCAAGTGGGAATGTGTTGCATGTATGTGTGTGTTCTATGCTTTTTCATCTACATGTCCATGAGGTTACCCCTGTTTGAATGCCTTGGGCGTCCCACATTGGGAAGTCTACACTCCTTTGGCACATAACCACGCTGATTGAGCGTTCCCTGTAGTCCCTCAGCATTCTCTAAGAACTGTTCAAAACGCTGATTCCTAGGCTGATAGCTTGACCATGTTTTTTGTCTATTTAAATTGTAGGCGGTTTAAACGTCACTTTCCCTCGGTAAAATCTATGATATAGGAGTCAGTCCCATCTGCATAGCATGGGTTCAGTGCCTACCTCCTGTCCAGCATTCAGTAAACTGACTAGGAGGCTGAAGACTGAGTCCTAGGACACAGTACAGAGAAAAAGCAGCAGCAAGATGAGCACTTACTGTTGCCTAGGTTTTCACTGCTGAACTCTAAGATACAAGTGGCCTTCTTTAGAATTCTGCACCACACTCACACAGGTAACAGTCTTCAGAGACTCAGCTCTGAGGACAGTCATAGAAAACATGGGCTGGAAACATCAAGTGACAATGTGAGGAAGTGGAAAGTTCCTCCTCACTTCCACAGCTTTTCCCACTCCCCTCTTCCAGGTTGGGCTAGAGAAGAGCCCCTTGGGGAGCCCCCCCCAGGTCACAAGTTCTCTGATATCAAGCACTTAACATAGCCTGACCTCTGCCTCTGAGTCTCTGCAGGTTGATCATTTTCTTTTTTCTTTTTAAGATTTCTTTTTAATTTTTAAATTATATATAATGTATGTGTGGGGGGGGGCTATGCACATGTGAGTGAAGGTGCCTGCAGAGCCCAGAAGAGGGTGCCAGATTGCTCTGGAGCTGGAGTAATAGGCAGTTGTGAACTGCCCAGTGTGGGTGCCAAGAATTATCTCAGATCCTCTGAAAGAGCAGTATGTGCCCTTAACGACTGAGCCTTGGGGGCTGACGGTTTTCATACTCCGTGCTACTGATGTTTTGGACTGTGTACTTCTTTGCTCTGGGACTGTTCTGCGCACTGCAGGCTGTTCAGCAGCATCTATGGTTCCTTTGCACACCAGCAGTAACTACTGTCCTCCCAACTGTGTTGACTCCAATATCTCCAAACATTGCTGAACATATGACTGATGGGTGGCTGAAAAATTATGGTGCTTTCTGGGCCGCACACGCACACACACACACACACACACGCACGCACGCACACACACACACACACACACACACACACACACCAAAACAAAACAAAAAATTATAAGAGGGCTTTGCTGCTGTGCAGGCAGAAGACTCTTGGGAGGCCGGTTGGGCTGGTGTGTCCATCAGGCTTGGTGTTCTGGCTGTCTTGAGTGCTAGAGATCGGTTGCCTGATGTTGGTGGGGATCTGGAACAGAAGGTTCTAATCTCTTCCCTTGCTAATCACCCAGGGAGTGTCCTTGATGGAGGACCCACATGACAGCTACCCCACGTTACAGCTCCTAAGAGCAAAGACAGGCAGATATGGCATTGAGTGGAGCAGGTGAGAGCCTACTTTGAGGACAATGAAATATATGTAAAGCCTTCTAATGTCTGTAACAGCAACAAAAGGTGAAGCAGCAGGAACTGGTGTCTTTATCTGCTCAGCACATACCTGAGATTCTGGAAGGTCATATAAAATCTGACATGTGAGTCACACCTGAGGGACAGAGTGTGGGGAACAGGCAGACAGGAGTGAGGACAAGATGAAGTCTTTTCACAATATTCTATGTTATACTTTAGGCATGTAAAAAGACTCCTGGAGTACCTCAGTTATTCAAACAAATGGGAGCACATAGTAGGGGAGGACCCAGAGTCAGAGCAGGTCTGAGGGCTCTGCAGTGAGCCAAGAGTGAGGCAGTACCTCAAATTCAGTCATGAAGCAATCAAACAGGGGCCAGTGAGAAATGCTGACAAGCACCCAACGAGGCAGGGATCAAAGTCTGGCACCTAAGAGTGACCCTTCCAGGGTTTGTTTTGGCCCACACGTTCCTTTGAATTGAAGGTGTTCAAATCATTTCACGTGCAGAGAGTTGTTAGAACAAAGCTGGATTCCAGGCTTCCTTTTGAAAAGCCAGGTGTGGTGAGGAGAGCCCTTACTGCAGACCTGTGATCATCTGGAGAGAGGGAGTGGACATCCCCCAGATGGGTGGGCTGTGGCTCTCAGAATACTCTACCTCCACCACACTCACTGGGGGTCACCTGCCACATCACTTTCTTGGGTCTCAAAGGCATTTCACCTTGTACACTGGAACAAAAAGAACAAAGTAGAGACCCAAGACCTATTGCCTTCCATGTTAAAGTAGATGCTGAATGGAGCACCTTAGACATGCCAGGCATTGCTCTAGGCTCTCAGAGAAACTAACCGTATCCCTGTCCTCCTCTCCTAAAGGTTTCTGGTCTTGTGAGAGGAAACAGACTACATATGAAACATAGCATCTCCACGGTATAATTTATTTAGTTTGGGTTTTCTGATTATTTATTTATTTATTTATTTATTTATTTATTTATTTATTTAGTGTGTGATGTTTGTGGGTGTTTTTATACATGTACGTAAGTGCCTCCATTTTTGTATAATGCCTTCCCCAAACCAGAAAACAACATAAGATCCCTTAGAACTAGAGTTACAAATTTAGAGGACAACTTTCAGGAGTCAGTTCTCCTTCTACCTTGCTGAGGCAGGGTCTCTCTTGTTTTTGCTGTGTTGTGTACTCCAGGCTGGCCTGCCTGCGAGCTTTGGGCTTTACCTCCTATCTCCACCTCCCATCTTACTGCAGGAGTGCTGGGATTACAGATTCCCACTACAGCATCCAGCTTTTTACATGAGTTCCAGGAATACAACCCAAGCCATTAGATTTGGATAACAAGTGCTTTTACCCAGTGCTTTTACTCAGCCATCTCCTTGGTCCTTTTTGTTTGTTTGTTTGCTTGTTTGTTTGAGTTTTTGAAATAAAATCTCTAGCCCAAGATGACCTCTAATTCACTGCAACCGACCTATGGCCTTGAATTTCCTGATTTTCCGGACTCCATACCCTAGTTATGTAATCATGAACTGGCTTCATGGATGCTAATCAAGCATTCTACAACTGAGCTACATCACCAGACTTCTGTGTATATTGGAAGGTGGGAAATGCTACGAGGATACATGAAGCAGGAGGTAAGGAGGTCAGGGAGAATGGGACCATTCCATTTTTCAAAGGCATGAGTGTGGGAGAGAGCAAGCCTCTTATATACTTGGGTACCTCTCCAGTGGGAGGCAGAGGATACAGTAAAGGAGAGAGAAAAGTTGCCCAGAAAGCCATAGAAAGATAGAGGAAAGGGGGTGAGGCAAGGGAGACAGAGACACTGAAAAAATGGTTTTTATATCTTAATTTCATATGACTTCTAATAGTCCTGGTAAGTACTGTGGATTTTCCATCTGTCATAATGTGCGGCAGATTTCGTGAATGTGACTGGTAAACTACTGAACTTTGGGGCAGTCTTATGGAGAGCAGAAGCCAGGACTGGAAGCTGAGGTTCCTGGGCTCTGCCCAGAAGGTAATCTTGGGCAAACTGGCAGCTGAGTGTCTCTAGGCTGAGGGACCATCTCTTCCTTGACACAATATAGGTGTCACATTGCAGGAATAGCTGTGTTGATAAACAAAGTATCCATGGGGGCAGTGACAACCACATGTCTAAAATCAGCATGGTTACAAGGCTCATGGGTAGACCATATGTTATCTAATTGGCAGCCATCCAGCCACAGTGACACTAACATGGAAACAGTGCCCTCTCCTCTCTCTTCCCCATTACAGGCCACAATGCAGACAGGTCCCTCCTCCAGAGAAGGAAGGAGGCCCCTACTCCAAGTGTAAATGGCAGACACAATTCAACTTGGGTTGGACCTATTGCCTCTGAGATGCTGGGGGACAGAGGTGCACAGAGCACCATCTCAGGCCACATACGCACATGCTGTTCTTTTCCTAAAGATGTGTATTCATCCCAGAACCTGTTCATTTTTTGGTAGGTGGGGGTTTGAGACAGGATCTTTCTATAGTCCCAGTTGTCCTGGAACTTACTAAGTAGACCAGGCTGGTTTCACTCTTATAGAGATCTATTTCTGTTTCCTAAATGCTGGGATCAAAGGTGTATGCCACTATGCCTGGCCCAGGCCCTATTCTTGACAGCAGCCAGTAAACCCTGCCTGAACTCTCCATGGGGTAGCCTTGAACTGTCATATATTAGTAAGCAGAGGTGGGAGGGAGAGAGACAGAAAGAGATAGGAGAAGAGCAGAGAAAGGAGGAGAGAGAGAGAGAGAGGGAGAGAGAGAGAGAGAGAGAGAGAGAGAGAGAGAGATCTTCCGGGAGCAGAGCCATAGCTTAGGGAAGGTTACTCACAGCTTTTAGGATGCTCACAGCCTCCTTGCTGAGCCAGACAGGGTACAGCACATCATCATGAAGGATGGACTCAAATAGGTCATCCTCATTGTCGGCCTCAAAGGGGGGCTGGCCAGCCATCATCTCATACATCAGCACTCCCAGGGCCCACCAGTCTACTGAAGGGCCGTACTCCAACTCCTGCAGGATCTGTTCAGGAAACAAGCAATGTCAGGGACTACCAAAGAGCCCTACCCCAGTAACATCCCTGTCACCAACTCCTATAGAAAGGTCTGTGACTTCATGTCCAGTTTGTTCTACCATAGAGCAGAACTGTGCCACTGGAGGGAGAGTTCTACATCAGCACCTTCAGAGAGACCTGGGTATGGGAGGCACTTTGCTGGAGGCCAATATCCTCTCTCCAAAGTAAGCATCCCCAGGGTAGCCTCTGGTAGGAACAAGTACCTGTTTCTTTGAGCACCAGATAAAGTTCTTGACTTGCAATTAGGGTTACTTTTTAAAACATAAAGCACATTTTGACCTCAAAATCTGCATTAGGGGAGTAGATGCAAACTCCAAAAGGCACAAGCAAACAGAGTGACTGGCAGCCAGGCAGGCTCAGTTCTGTATCCCACAGAGCTTGGGTATGCTACTAGTGTCCATGTGGACAGTGGTCCAGAATCTTGATCTTCTTTAAATGGTGACAAAATGCTAAACTTACCTGAGTTCCATGCTCCTGGGAAGGAAATGACAGAAGTCTTCCCCAGCATATGGTCCCCATAAAAGACCACTACATTCTTGTCTATGACAGGAAAATACCCATCTCCATCATTCCTCTTGGTTCCCCAAGTGTCACCAATGATCATGTCATTTACCAGCCTTTAGAGAGCCCCAGGTCCCATCCTTTGAAACAAACCTTATGAATGAATGTTATCCCTATGGTCTGGGCCCAAATCCAAAGAGCTCCATGATTGCCCGGTGAATGTTATCTTTGACTATGGCTACCTAGACTCAGGAATGCTCTCTTTTGCTATTTCTTTGGCCAAATGGAGAGAGTAAGAGAGTTAACTTAGGTGAAATGCATGCAGGATGTGCTAAACACCCTTCTAGAGCGATTCCAAGTGACTTAGGATTAAATAGAAAGATGTAGGTAGAAGCATCTAATGACATTAGACACATGCATAGTTTAGGAATCATTTCAACTTGAGATGAAGGAGAATGTGAGAAAATGCAGCTAACTCTACGGTCTTTGTAGGTGGTGATAAAATTGATTAATATGTGGGGTTCCTCCACCCAATGATTAGTGCAGAGTATCTCTAACGTCAGAACTTTAGGCTCCACTGGCCCAAGGTGCTAGTCCAAGCTGAGTTCTCTCTCAACCTCATGAGATCCAGTACCCAGCCTAGCTCCAGGTCTCATTGGTACCACCTGCTTCTGTTCTTAAAGATTAAGGCTATTCTGTATCTCCTGTAGAAAGCCATCTCAGAATTCCCCAGCTTTCTCCCATCCTCCTATCCTAAGACCCTGCCTGTTTTCTAAGGTTTGCAGGCACTGCTCTTGAATGCTGCAGTTTCAGTTACTTTTTCAGTCAGCTTTGTCCTTGAGCATCTGTAAAACACAGAAAGTGAGGGCTCTATCATCCTCTAGAGCCTGCTTTTATGAAAGGTTCATTTCCACACTCAGGACACAGCCACTGTTTCATGTCCACCACTGTGTATATCTTACTCAGTGTACCCTATTAGCTCTGAGGCTCAGGGGGCACTAGATGATAAGGTGGCCACTCTAACCTCACAGACGTGAGACAGCTAGGGTCTGTGCCTCTGTGGTGTGCTGAGAAAATCTATAAGTAGCTTCTTTATGCTCAGACTGGATGGCTGTCAAAATGGCAGAGAGGCCTATGCACCCTTCCCAAGTCCCATTTGAGCATTTTTTTGGGTGACATCTTTTGCAAAATTCCTTTTAAGCTTGGCCCTATTTATCCTCTGCCTAACTGCCTTGTCAGTAATGAAGGTGGTGAGATGGGCAAGGCTTTGCACACTATGGGAAGGTACCTGGTATGACAGCCGGTCCCTCAAGAGAATCAGGGCTGGGGCAGAGGAGAAGGGCAGGTGTTGGGCCTGATGGCATCACGTATGGCCCAGAGCTGATAGCTATTCCCTGGGAAGTAGGGTCCAGGTGTGGAGAAAGGAGAGGGTGCAGGTGGCCAGAAAGGTTAGCGAGGGGTACAGCGTGGGAAGAGAAGTTTTGGCAGAACTGATGCTTCAGAAAGTGTCTCTGGTTTCAGGGCTAGCCTCACCTGCTTGAATAGAGGTATATGCTTTCTGACGCATTCCCACCTTTAATCCCATTAGAGTCTGAAAGCAGCCTGCTGAGATGGGCAGGGCGGGCATTAGGATTCCCATGGGAAAGATGAGGCACCTAAGGTTCCAAAACACTTTCTGACTTCATCGAGGGCACATGGGATCTTCTGGTCTGGTCTCAATTTTCAGAAGTTTCTCCTTCCCCATTACATAACCCAACAATGACAAGACCCAAGGAGAGAGCAACCAAGAGGCCTGTGCTTGTTGTGAGTTGGGCACTGTGCTAAGTGCTCAAGGGGCAGAACTTCATTTTACCCCCCACTAGCCCTTGGTCAAAGCAGTCATAGCTTTCTTTATCAGCTGTCGTTTGCCTGTCATATAGTTGCTTGTCAGGAAAAGTGACCGTGCCTCATGCTGAACAGAGTCTTGCTAGTGGCCTCTTACATGGAGGCTGAGTGGGCTTTTTGTTCATTGTAAAGTGCTTGCTTGTCTTGGGTGGGGTCCTTAACTACTGCCCAGGCACTGACCATGCATTGGGTCACAGAGGGCCTGGAATGGAACATTCTCATGATGAAGAATGAATGTGGAAGATGAGAAAAGCAAGTCCCAGTGGAGAGTCCTTGCTTTCATTTATCCCTCCTTAAAGACTGACTTGCTAGTTTCCTGCTGAGGGAACACAGTAACTAAGAAACTGAAATCACCACTCTTCAGATCTCTTAGAAGACCTATTAGAACTCACCAGCCTCACTCTTAAGCTCCCTCAGGTCGCACATGTGTTGTGGGGAAAGACTGTCAAAGGTTCACCCTTCCCTCAGCCTGCTTTTTTCCTCTTTTCCTTTTAACAGAAATTTTATCAATGTATACGACATGAGAATAAGTTCTAAAACTCAAGGGAAAATACAAGATAAAGGACACAGAGGTAGTAAGTATCCCTTTTCCTTAAAGAAAAATCTCATCAGATAGTCACTAACGATATTACAGTCTAATAAAAGTATATGTAGCAATATAAGAAAACTAGGATGGATTGTTCTCTGCGTAATTAAAATGTTTTCATATGAGTATTCTAAAAAAAGAGGAAGTACCAACATTTCATATCAAAGACACAGAAGCCCAAATCCTAAGGTAGAGGCTGCTACTATTGCCATCAGTACCTACGTGTGCAAGTGAACCCAGTAAGTGCTGTACGTTCACAACCAGCTCAAACAAACATGACAAGGTTCCAGAAAAGCAACATTAGCTCCATAGGACATATACCAGGAAACTATGTCCAACAATATCATACATAGGAACAAGAAAGAAATATGCAATATAAACCATTAAGTTCCCCAGAAGTCCAGTTCAAGTTCACTAAGATTAAGATATCAAAATGATTTTTTTCTACATCATTTTTATTCTTTGAGAATTTCATGCAATGTATTTTGATCATATTCACCTCCCACAACTCTGCCCAGATCCGTCTTCTCTTCCCTTCCCTGCTCACCCACCCAACTTTGTATCCTCTTTTTTAATCCCATGATGTCTAATTTGTGCTTCCCATATACTAATGAGTGTAGGCCATTTACTAGGGCACAGTTGCCATACCAGGGGCCACACCCTTAAAGAAAACTGACTTGCCCTCTCCCAGAAGCTAGCAGTTTCTAATAGCTCCCCCAGCTAGGAGTGGGACACTGGGACATTGTACCCACTTCCCCTCTCCATGCTGGGATTTTGTCTGGCTTGAGCTTGTGTAGGTCTTGTGCATGCTGTCACAACCACTATAAGTTCATATGTGCAACTGCCCTGCTATGTCTGGAAAACACTGTTTAATTGCAGTCTTCTACTGCCTCTGGTTCTTACAGTCTTTCCAACCTCTCTTCCACAATGATCCTTGAACCTTGGGAGAAGGAGGAGTGATACAGGTGTCCCATTTGGGGCTGAGTATTCCACAGTCTCTTATTCGCTGCACTTGATCAGTTGTGGGTCTCTGTGTTATTACCATCTACTACAAAAATAAGCTTCTCTGATGAGGGTTGAGAGATACACTAATTTATGGATATAACTATAAGTCATTGGGAATCAGTTTGACACTATGTCCATTTAGCAGAATAATCATGGTAGTATCTACCCTAGGGACTGTGACCTGTCTAGTAGCAGGTTCTTGGCCCCTAAAATGGTACCAAGTATGGGTTTTGTCTTGTGGAGCAGGCCTTAAATCAAATCATAAAGTGTTTGGTTACTCCCATGACATCTGTGCCACTGTTGCATCAATGGGCATGTTTTGCTAGGCTTGTTGCTTCTGTAGCTGGCATGGTTCATAACTGGGTAAGACTGATGATTACTTTTCTCCTTTGGTGGCATGCATAGCACCTCCCAGCACTTTGAAAGTTACCCAGTAGGGGTGAAGAACCTCTGTACAAGCTTGATTTCTCCAGTCTATGACTAAAGTTTGTGGTGTCTTCAGGAATAGGGTCTTATTATCAAGTTCTGAGGAGTAGCCAAGAGCATTGGCAATAGTCAGTAATGTTTAGGGGGTCTATGGGACGTCATTGACCAACACCTCCAAAAGAGGTAACCCATTCCTAGAACTGGGCTTTTTATTGATTAGCCTGTGGTGTCTAGTAGGGGCATTGCCCCCCCCACCTTTATAGGGTAACTCCAGTCATACATATGCATATATAAAGAGTTTAAATAGTTACTCTATTTAAAATTTTTTTGAGACAGAGTCTCAGGTAGTCTAGGATGACCTGGAACTCACTATGTAGCTTGAACTTCTGCACCTCCTGCCTCTACCTCCTGAGTGTTAGAGTGCTGAAATTGCAGTCAAGCACTACCATACCTGATGGCTAGGCATGCTGTCTGCCAACTGAGCTCTACTCCAACTGCTGACATGTACTGCTTTCTTCCTGGATCAGATCTAATGAAGGCCCTCCCCCAAGGGAACCCTTAGTAGGTCCACAGATCCTAGGGAATCAAGGCTATATTCCTGTGTCTGTTATCCTAATTTTGTTCATTATTATACACACTAAAAAATCCTCTGTGTGTGTGTGTGTGTGTGTGTGTGTGTGTGTGTGTGTGTGTGTGCTTCATGGCATGCATGTGGAGGTCAGAAGAAAATTTTTGAGAGTTGGCTTGCTCCTTTACTTCTACATGGGTTCCATGGATTGAACTCAGGTTGTCAGGCTCATACTACAAGCACTTTACCCATTGAGGCCTCTCACTAGCCCTATAATTATACTATTTATCTCCAATATGCTTTAAACTCTTGGCTTTTGCTCATGCTAAAATGTTATAAATTATCATTAATTTACTAACTAATTCATTCAAAAAAAAAAAAAAACAAACAAACATTATCTAGAGCCCATGGTCTATGTGCTGGATCCCGGGAGTAGCCAGATTAGAAACACAGATCCTGCCCTGAAAGGATTTAGAGCCCAGAGATAAGGAACTTCCTTTTCTACATGGTCCCCACTATGACCCTCCTTGCTGTTTTCAGGAATTCCCTCTTATTCCTATGGTCAAAGGAGGCACTGCAACTCTGTTTCACATCCAGATGATCCTATGGTCAAAGGAGACATAAAACATTCTTTGCAACTCCATTTCACCTCCAGATGATCCATGAAGCCTTCCCACACCCTTGCTGGTATCCTCTTGTTTTTAGATACCTTTTCCTACTTACTTATGTCTTACTATGTCTAGAACAAAAGTTTCTTTCAAAGAGTGATCAATGTCTCAATCAACTCTTCATCAGTATTTTGCTTTGTCAAGTAGGTGCTCAAACAATGCCCAATGGAAGGAAGTAGAATCCAGATGTGCCAATTCTCCACTTCAGGCGATACTTAATGGGAGTGGTATCTCCTTCCCATCTAACATGTCTCAGAATTATCAAATAAATTTAAATTGATATCTATGGGAATTTGACTAAATCTGAATCATCCATGCTAAATATCTCTTGGTTTGGATCAGACTGATCTGGAGGGACTCAAGCCAACAATCACCTTATGAAGAGCTAAATATTCCCTGAACTTTCACACAACGTAAACCCATTGATGAGGCTCATGGTAGACGTCACTTATAATACTCTCTTCTTGCTCTATGCTGTGTGCACTGTGTAGACTTGCCATCTCAGTGGTAATGCCAAACTGTTCCCGGTTTCACTGTGAAAATTACATCCAATAAAGCTAATTGCTATCTTTTCATTTTTCTGATTAGTATGAAGCAAAAGCAATGCAAGACAGCACATTTCTCCTAGATTTGTTGGTAGTTCTGGACTAGGATGAATGCCTGATAGTCAATGAGAACTTGTCGAGGCATAGGGAATAACCTGTCACTGTCGGTTCACCTATCCTGCCCCACTGATCATCCCATCCTTATGGAGAAATCATCAAACCATTCCATTTCTTCTTCCTAGAAGCTATCCTGCTTTTTCCAGAGCCTTCTCCCACCTACATTGGATGACTCCAATGCATGGTAATGGATTCCTGCTTTAGCCTTGGCATCAAGAGAACATGGCGTTTTGCGTATGGGTCTTACCTCAGGAGCTATATAATCAGGAGTCCCACAGAAGGTGGTGGTTGTCACGCCATTCAGAATTCCTTCCTTGCACATTCCAAAGTCAGCCAGCTTGCAGTGACCTTCTGCATCTAGAAGGATGTTGTCCAGTTTCAAATCCCTGCAAGACAGGCCAAAGCCACATAGTTAGCCCCACTCACCCGATAGGGTCTTCTTGAGTTGGAGAGATGCACACATGCTAGGGAATCTCCAGTAAAGGAAGTCTGGAAGAAGTTTTGACTTGTCCCAAATTAACCGTAATCTAGGGGATGTCTCCCAACTGGTCAACTGCCAATGGTATCTCCATTTCCTCAGCAAAAACTAGGATCCTCCACAACCCCAGACATGTATTAAGACTGGAATTCATGTCATTCAGACCCTGCTATGAGAAAGAAGCTGTGTATTCATTCACCCATCCTTCACAAGTTAACCAGCTGGAGGGACCAGGCTGACAAACAATAACACTGACGAATCAAGTAAAACCACCTAAGAGTTAGGTGTTCCTGTGCAGGGTGCCTACTACGTGAGCAGCTGGATTTCAGAGGTGGAGATGACAGATGATTTGTGTAGACAGCGCAAGCATCCAGGCAACAGGGGTTCTCAGTCTTGAGGGGAAGCTGGTATTTGGACAGACTGTGAACAGAGGAAGTGAGAGAGAGCAGGGGAAGTAAAAGCAAAAGGTGAGAAGGGCAGAGAACTGGGTCCCAGAGAACAGTGAGATAAGACAGACTTGTCAGAGCCAACCTCAGAGAGCCTGGAATGTTAGGTAGAGCGATCTGAAACCCACGCTGAGAGCCCTGGAGCATGGTGCCTCTGCGAGATCAATCTTCTGGGGGCTATAGGGGAACAGAGGAGTTGTCAGGGGTAAGAAGGTACATTGGTTGTAATAACTTGGACCCAGATGGTTTTGTATAGGAGGAAGGGGTCATGGGAGCAGGCCAGCATCAAGCAGTGTGGCCCATTTCAACACTTTAGGGCTCTGTGTAAGATCCTGGGTAAAACCCAGGGTTCTAGGTAAGAATTTTTTCACCATCCCTGGAAACCCCAGGCCTGGCCCTGTAGAAGAATCCAGACTGTGTGGATGGAGATTCTCACTCTGGGCCTCTTTCAGCAGCTACTCTGGGGTGCTGACGTGGGCCTTTCAAAGAAGGCCTCTTCCCCCACATGTAGAGATCAGGAAAGGGACATGCTCATGAGGGCACTGGCATCTAGACTCAGCCACTACCAGGGACCCAGGCTGGAGTGGAGGTGGAGCAGGAAGTGCTTTCAGAACTGCCTGCCTTGTATCTGTGACCTTAATTCTGCTTACAGCGCTGGGATTCCTTGAGATAGAAGAAAACACGTAAAAAGTGCTGTTCTAAACAAATGCTCTCGAACCACAGAAAAAGCAGTGAGCCCAACCAGCTGGGTCACTGGGGCTGGGCTCCTGACCCCCACCCTGGCACTGAGTCAGGGCAAGGCTCAGCTCTGGCTGGGGTGGGAAAGCAGGGATGAATGCTGGGCTGGGGTCCAGGCTGCCAGGGTTTCATCACTGACTATGGAATATGCCTGCTAAAGTCACATTGCTGGCCTGGTCTCCTGTCTGTCAGATTGGGATCACACACTGTGCTTGTCTGCTGGTTTGAAGGACTACTGGGATGAAGTGTGTAAAAGGTGAAAGTCTTTGATCTCATTCCATCACTTCCTTCATGGAACATCTGACTTGGAGGGAACTGGGAGGCCTGTCTGCCCCCTTGTAGAAGTTCCATTACTGAGAAGCTGAACACATAGGACAGGCCGAGTCAAATGTTTCTTTGTGCTCTGGTACCCAGATTTGCCTTTACGAGGTCCACATGACAGGCATCAAGACCACAATAGTAACGGTAATTGTAAAACCAATAAGAACAATGCTTCTGTACGTGACTGAATTCACCAGGACACCTCTAGATTTACAAAGCCCTACATTCTCACTCTGAGTTAGGAAGAATACATTCTGTGTTATCCTTGTAGACATAGTAAACCAGAGCAGGAAGGTGACCAGTGATCTTGTGCCCCCAGAAGCCCTACTTCAGCCCTGTGCTGCCTTCTTCTGCCTCTGGCCTTGCTATGAGTTGACCATTCTGGGACCAGCCATCACCTTAACTAGATAAAAAGTCCCTAGTGCTCTGCTCTCAAAGCACTCTTTTAAAGTTTTTATTGTGTTACAGAAAGGACTTAAAGTTTTTGTATGAGTGGAATGCAGTCCAAAGATTCCAAGCTCCCCTTCCCTCTGCTGGGTTTCTGATAAGCCAGGGTGGGCCTCTCATTTCTCCCCACCTCCTGCTCTTCTATCCTAGCTCCACTCTTCCCTGGCCCTTTTGCTTCCAGCCCTCCCTTCTCTCTGGGGAAATAGCTGCCCCAGCTGCCCTTCAGGCAGCTGCCCTTCCAGGGTGGTTCTCATTTCTCCCCCCCTCCTGCTCTTCTATCCTAGCTCCACTCTTCCCTGGCCCTTTTGCTTCCAGCCCTCCCTTCTCTCTGGGGAAATAGCTGCCCCAGCTGCCCTTCAGGCAGCTGCCCTTGGCTGTGACCCCCGGAAGGCCCCAAGCCAAAACAGTCCTTCCCACCCTCCCTGCCACTGATGCCAGGAATCCCCCCTCTGGCCACTTCCTCCCATTCCTCCTTTGCTATCTGAATTTCTTGAAAATGCTTAACTCTATATGAAACCAGACATACATTAGAGTCCTTCCTTTGGGATAGAAGGTTTAGAAGACCCCTGGGAGTCAGAAAGGCTGCTACTAGAACCCTGTTCCTCTGGAGGTCTTCGGTCTCGTTAAAAAGCATCCATCCCTCTGGGGCAAGCTTGTCTGGTGCAGGGATATTGCTAAGGACAGGAAAGAATGTTCTTCCCCATGAGGAGGAGGGTACAGGCTGCTGGAAGGAAGCAAGGGAGGACTGTGATGCTCCTGCCTTGGTTTCCTCCCTCCTCCTCTCCAGCAATGGCCACCCTGGGACCTCTGGCTTTCTACTTCCCTGCTCTTGCCCAGGAGTTCCTCACCTGCAACTTTTTAGTGCTGCTTCCCAGTAGGAGCCTGTAGGCCTCTCCAGGGAGGAGGGTTGGGAGGGATAGTACCTCAGCACTACCTTCTCTGAGGTCCAGCTGCAGGGCAGGGGAGGAGTCTTTCCTCTTGGAGAGCTCTCTCAGGTGTTCAGGACCCAGCATAACATGGAGTAAGTACTTAGTAAACTTAACAGATAGCTTGACAGAAAGACAACTTCATAGATGTGATCCAGATCTACTCAGTCCTCAAGTACTAGGGCACATTTGAAGTCTGGAACTTTTTTTAAAGAACTAGGGTCATTATAGAATAAAACTTTCAGCAGAATGCCTTTCTCTGTAGGTGAATCACTGTGAACAACTTTACTTACTCAATTTATTGCCAATTTCATTCGCTTTTTTTTCAGTAGGTCATACATCCATGTGTTCCAAAAAGGAAACCCAAAGTAAGCAAGGGAAAACAGTAATAATTCTACTTTCTGCATGGATTCCTTCCTGAAGGCAATTATTTTTTGTTAACTTCCTGTTGGCCATGCTTTATACATAAATAAAAAAGTAAGAATATATGTTCATGTCCCACTTTTAACAAAGAGGATGGTTTGGGGGACTACGTTTTTCATCTTGATATGTATTGGTGAGCGTTCCATCTTGACACATAAGAAACTTCCTTGTTCTTTCTTTATGGCAGCATAATGCTTCATTTTTATTGAGAGGCATTTAGGATGGTGCTTCTAATGTTGTTGGGAATAATCTTATACATGTGACAGTTTACGTGTGTGTCAAGGAATTGTATGAATTTCCAAGGCATTTCTGGATTAGATGCAAGAAATATGAGTGCTAGACATCACCAAGTGGGCCTCCTTAGAGATTAAAACATTTACCCTTCCATCAGCAATGTATGCTGGTGCCTGTTTCTTACATTCTTACTAATATAGTATGTTACCACACTTTGTTTCTGTGATAGGTTAAAATGGTATCTCAGTGCATGCTTTGGTTTCTGTCAAAGTTTGAGCATTCTTTCATGTATATAAAAGGATTTGTAGATTTTTTATGTGAATTTTCTGTTGCTATTTTTCTATTGTATTCTTATTGATTTTTAGGAGCTCTTTTTCCACTAGGAAGCAAACTTTGAGCAGGGTAAGAATGGCAAACACTTCACACAGATTATTGTTTGACTTTAGACATGGCTAATGAAGTTTTACTGATATTACCTAGTTTTATGTAAGTGAGTGGATATTTGGTTTTTTAATATTTTATTTGTTATTTTTATTTTATGTGTATGAATGTATTGCCTGCATGAATGTAAGTGCACCCATGTGGCTCAATGTCTGCGAGATCAGAAGAGGGGTTGGATTCTTTGGAACTGGAGTTATGGATGGTTGTTAGCCACCATGTGGGTGCTGGGAATCGAACTGGGGTCCTCTGCAAGAGCAGTCACTGTATGGGTTTTGGATCCTATGTCTTAATTTGAAATGTTTTTACCCCTTTCAAGTAATACAAGTATTCTCCCAAAGTTTCTCCTAGTACTTTTGCTTTTGTTTTGTAAGCAGGAGTCTTTGCCACACTTGGGATTTGTTCTGTTAAAGGTATGAGGTATATATCTAACTTTATTTGTTTCTAGATACCTGGATGTTAATAGTTCGTCTATCCTTCATCAATTGAAACATCACTCTTAGCAAACACTCATGTTAAATTTCTATAAGCAGTTGGAATTTTTCTGTACTTGTTATGTGACACTTTTTAATTATTGCAGATTTATAGTGTGTTTAATACCCTGCATGACTGACCTCTTTTTGAAAATGTCTTGACTCTCAAAATTCCTGTTTATTTTTCCATATGAACTTTAGAATTGTCTGTCTAGTTTTTTGTTTTAAATCCTGGTTCTGTTTTTATTGAGAACATATTCAAAGTTAAAAATTAACTCAGGGAGAATTGGTATTTTTATGATGTTGAGTCTTCCTAGCCAATAATTCTGTTTGCCTTTCCATTTGTTCCAGCCTTATCTGAGTCCTTTAGGAGTATTTCAATGACTATCTCACACAGATTCTGTATATTTCTTGTTACATTTTATGGAAGATTGTTGATTGTCCCAATATCCATCCTCACTTCCTTAGTAAGAGAGTTTTTTTTTTCTTTTTAAGTCATGAAACTATAAACTAGAATTAAAAGCCTTCCTTGGAGGTGGGGGTGAGTATCTGACTAAGTTCTACTCTATCAGATGTGTGGAAGTCTCTTCAAAAGGAAGGGCCTACTTCTTCCCTGGAACCTCTCTCCTGTCTTGAATGAGGCTATCATGCCTGGTACTAGCAGCCATTTTGAACCATAAAGACAAGAACCAAGACCTAGGAATGGTTATGTGACCTGCACGTGGAAAAAAAAGAACCCTGATGTTATTGAAAGCCTTGCTGCTTAGTGTTTCTAGACCAACAGTACCTGAGTCTGCTTCTAACACAAGCTGTAATCTTCTATTTTCAATCCTTTCTTAATGAGGCCATTCTTCATTGTATCGTCTCTCTGGCTATCCTGCCATTATTCTGAATTCTCTTAGTTTTTGTGAAACAGGTTTCTAGTTGTTTCTTCAAGATTTTTCTTTTTAAAAAAATTTTTATTGAATTTTTTTGCAATGTTCATACAATATAATTTGGTGGTATTTAGATCCCCTCCTCTATCTCCACTTCCACTT
>NW_008359442.1:12118095-12129377 GCF_000622305.1 Nannospalax galili
CTTCAGTGTTGGTCTATTCACTGGAGCCTGATTAACCTACTGAGTCACATCCTTGAAAAAGGCTGACTTTCCTCCTTCCAGCAACCATAGGTTGCCAGTAGTTCCTCAGGTGGGTTTGGGTTTCTTACCTACTTCCCCTGTGTCTATGCTGGGGTTTTGTATGGATTGGGGTTGCGTGGGACTTGTGCATACTGTTCCCATTGCTGTGAGTTCATATGAGTAACTAACTGATCAGCTGTCTGAAAAACTCTATTTCCTTGTGGCATCCACCACCTTTGACTCTTACAATCTTTCCATCCCTTCTTCCTCAATGATACCTGAGCCTTGGCAGGCAGAGGTTTAATATAGATGTCCTATTCAGGTATAAATACTCTGCAGCCTCTTGTTCGCTGCATGTTGGCCAGTTGTGAGTTTCTGTGTTAATTACTATCTGTGGCATAAAGAAGTTTCCCTAATGACAGTTGAGAGATGCATTAATCCACGGCTTCAGGATTTTTCAAATCGTCTACAATTAATGATCATATCAGCTCTAACTTTCAGTATTTGCATTTAAATTTCATTTCTCTTGTCTGAGTCTACACAGACTAGCATCTCAAGGACAATACTAAACAATTCTGGTGATCCTGGGGCCGGAGAGATCGCTCAGTGGTTAAGAGCTTTTGTTTCAGATGTTATTAGTATTGCTTTCTACTTAGAATAGTCAAAATATGTCTCCAGACATGCCAAATATCCCTTTCAGGACCTCTAGCCAACAGACATCATTCTAAAGAAAATCATGGTGATCATGGCTCTAAGATAACCTGACTCAGCTCATTGAGCAAAACTGGGATTTGGGAGCAAAGCTCTGAAAAGGAAAGGATGTACTGGCATGTAATATCCACTTTATCCCCAGAAGACAAGAACCTTGACCATACTAACCCCACGAACATTTGGCATCATCGACCCTTGAAAACATATGAGAAAACCGAGGTTCAAAAGGAGTAACTTGTCTGAGGTCACATGGCTGGTAACTGTGACCACCTTTTACACAGATTGTCAGATGCATTGAGAATCTCTATGTGATACTTGGAGTCAAATTCCTTCGGGCTGGGAAAAGAAGACTGTGGTGAGAAGGGAACCACAGGGGCTGAGAGGTCACAGTCACTGACAGGGACAGACTGATTTAGAGGCAGGATGGCATAACCAAGGCTCCCCTGGGATAGGAGCATGGACCTCTTGTAGAAAACCAAAGGACATCAAGAAAGGAAATTCCCAAAGCATGTACTTTAAAATTTTCTACAATCCATCTGATGAGAAAAAAATTAAAATAAAATCTAGCAGTTAGTTTGGGGGAAAACAAAAAAAAAACTTGACTTATAAAAATATACTTGTTACCTTAGTGGGGTGGGAAAAGGGGAGGGGCCCATAAGTTTTAAAAGAGAGGGAGTGTACTAAAACAAGCTTGCTGTGAGTTGGAGAGAAATCTATGTAATTATCTTAGTATCAAAGATCGGTCCTGGTGATAGAATGAGACCAGTGATAGGTCTAATTGTATCATTAACAAAAGCATGCTTAAAAAAATGATTTTATTTTTAATGGTATGTATATATGTGTGTCTGTGTGTGTGGATCTGTGCACGTGAGCACAGTACCTTCAGTGGCCAGAAGAGGGCACTCCCTGGAGCTGCAGTCACAAGTGGCTACTGAGAACCAAACTGCAAGGGTAGTATGCACTCTTAACCTCCTGAGCCATCTCTCCAGCCCCATATGCTAGTTTTTCTGATTTGTTTTGTTTCTTTCTCTTTTATGGTGCTGGAGGTAGAACCATAGGCCTCTTCCATGCTAAGCATGTGCTCTAGCACTGAGCTACATTTCCAGGAATACGTTTTTAGTATGAGAAGAAACCAACTATAGGGAACACAAATAACATCTAGGATGACTTGAAGTAAGGCTTCTGTGACTTGTCCTCAAGGTGTGGGCTACATGTGCATCTAATGCCTGTTTTGTGGTTTATGAATAGAAGTTGTTGGTGTCTACATGCTGTGAAATGAGATGCTGAGTGGGCCCTGACTTCTCTCTTTCTGAATGATTAAATATGAAGTTAGGTGATTCTGAATGGGAGTCCTAACTCTGCTCCTTTCAAGCTCCATAAGGGTGAACTTCTCTAAGGAATCTTTGTGACTCCCTTTTCTTATGTGTTCATTGGGGTTTGTGGTGGTTTGAATGAAATGTCCCCCATAGTCTCCAAGTATTTGGACATTTTGCCCCCAGATGATGGTGCTGTTTTGGGAGGTTTTAGAAGGTGTGGCTATCCTGGAGGAAGCACATCACTGGGGATGGGCTTAGAGAGTTCTTAAGCCTTGCCAGATCTCTGGTCAGTCTCTTGCTTCCTGTGCCTGCATGATAATGTGAGAGCTTAGCTTCTGCTGCTCCTGCTCCAGCCACCTCCAGCCACCATGCCTCCCTGCCATGACGGACTGTAATTCCCTGGAACCGTAAGCTCAAATAAACTCTTCCTTCTATAAATTGCTTGGGTCAGTGTTTCTATCACAGCAACAGAAAAGTGACTAATACAGGGTTTTATTGCCATGACTAAATGATGTAACCTATGTGAAAGCTCTCTAGTAGAGTGCTTGATACAAGTAGTCCCACAGAAAATCTGCTTTCTCCAGAAGTCTTTAACAATCAAAATTTAAAGTACACATTCCCAGCTAGGATAAGGCACTGACTCTCTAACTCTTATTTTTGAAAAAAAAATTATTAAATTCAATTTTTTATAAGTCTCAAAGGTGGGGGCAGAGAGAGAGAACTAGAGAGAGAGAGAGACAGAGACAGAGACAGAGACACAAACAGAGCGACACAGTGGAGACACAGAGGGACAGAGACAAGAGGAATTTTTCAGTCTAGCCCAGGATTTCTCATGCTCCTCACCCCAATGACACCATGCACAGAAACATTCTGCTCCCCAGGGAAGAAAGTAAAAGAGGAGGTTGGGGGTGTTGCACAGATGTTAATAACCAGGACTAGCATGACAGCTTCCAAACACTGAGCAAACTTTTCAGGCCAGAGATCTCCCTCTCAGAAGTTGCCATCAGGTGATGTCACAGAGGGATCTGGCGGGGGGGCATGCAGAGTAAGCTAAGGTTGAGAGGTAAGCTGGTATCTGAACCTCAGAGGGCCAGTGGAGTCTTCCTGCTCTTCACAATGCCCCTCAGTTGTCACGTTTTCCATTTGGAATGCCATTTTTCTAATTTGATGGTAGATTTCCCAAGAATAAGAGTCAGATAATGTTCCTTCTATAAACCACATGGCACTTAAATAAAAGTTGGCACGTGAGACCCTTAATATATCGGAAAACAAAAATGGGGAAAAAATGTTTTTGCATGATTTGAGGACTTTTCCTGGAAGAGGAGACCCGGATGTTCCTGGATTTTTCATCTGGGACATGCATTTAAATACCCTTGCTCCCCAGAATGTAAGTTCCACAGAGCTCAGGCCTCAGTGCCACATAAATGACGGGACATTCTTGCAGTTACTTGTAGATAAGAGATCAGAAAAATAACTTGAGGGATGCCAAGAATTTGGATCATCAGAGAGCAGACCCTCAGGGAGATGGTGAAGAAACTGCTTATTTTTGGCCGAGGAACGGAGACTTGTGAATGACTATGGTTAATCAGATGGGAATGGAAACGCTCCTAGCAGAAGTTACCAAACACCTTCATATTTCACAATACCATCAAGAGAAAGGCCTTTTTTTTTTTTTTTTTTTGTCTTCGGCACAGTCAAATTCCCCTCTAGTTAAACGCTCCTCAGGTGGTGACTGGCTGGCACTGTCCTCCAGCACCCTCTGAGGCGAGGACCTGACCTCCTTCTTAGGAATGCTCAATCTCTCAAGGGATATCTGAAGCCAATCAGGAGGGCAAGTGAGGTGTATGTATCACCTCAGCACCAAAAAGAAAGCATCTCTCACCTTGTGAAAAGATTTGTAAATTCTCTTTGGTGGGGCTGACAAGTGAGTCAACAAATATTTCACTCTGTGCCAATATGGAAGAATCTTCTCCCATGCCTTTTTGTAGGAAAAGTTAATCATTTAGAAGCAAAATAAAAGCTCTCTCTCCCATTCCCTCCCTCCCTCTCTCTCTCTCTCTCTCTGTCTCTCTCTGTCTCTCTCTCTCTGTGTGTGTGTGTGTGTGTGTGTGTGTTGCATGTGCATATGTGTACCTGTGTCTTCCTCATTTCTTTCCTACCTTATTTGAGGCAGAATTTCTCACTGGACCTAGAACCGGCAAGCCTCAGGGATCTTCCTGCCTCTGCCTCCCTAGTACTGAGTTTATAGTTTTGTGTTGCCATGCTCTTGCTTTTTACATGGGTTCTGGGGAATCAAACTCACTTTACCAGCTGAGCCATCTTCCCAGTCCCCAATAACTGCCTTTTAAAGATACCTTCTCTAAATTCTTTTTATGCCATGCTCAATGTTAGGTCTTCGATATCTTTTGTTTCACTTAATCCCACTTGGTGAATCGGGCAGGATTGCTGTTGTTACTATTATTTTGAGACAGGGTCTCGCTATGTTGCCCAGGCTGATCTCAAACTCTTGAGTTCAAGCAATCCTCCCACCTCATCCTCCCCAGTGGCTAGGACCACATGTAGGCACTAGCACATCCTGTTGAAAAGATGATTATCATCTCCATTTGTGAGATGAGGAAAAAGTACCCAAAGGGATATTTAACTGATCCCCAACACACAGGTGGAAGGAAAGCACTTCCACGCTCTTCACCACTTGGGTATGTTGGTGCCTGAGAGGTAAATTATGTCCACAATCTACTCTTTTGTGGGACAGAAAGTACTGCTGTTGTCACTGGGGTGGTGGTTGTTTCTAACTCATGAAAATGCACTTATAAGATGCAACTGATAAGCCACCCAAGGCTATTTTCACTCTTATCTGGAGAAGGCAAACTTTTAGCCACTATACTGACAGCTGGAAACCTAAGGTACCAAACAGCATGCTGGGTTACAGCCAAGATAAATAACCTAGGGGTGTACCTGGGCAGTAAGACGTGGAACCACTACAGAATAATTCACCTGCTTATATGGTTAGCCAGTCACTTTAAGAAAAAAAATCCACAGCAAGGGGACTAGAGGGATGGCTCAGAAGTTAAGTCCATACTGCTCTGGCAGAGGGACCCAAGTTAATACTCACAGTGGGTAGCTCAGAACTGCCTGTAACTCCAGCTCCAGAGGATCCAATACCCTCTTCTGGCCTCCATGGGCACCTACACTCACACATGTATACCCATACACATATATATATATAATTAAAAATGAAATAAATATTTTTTAAAATCCATAGAAGGGGCTGGAGATATGATAAGAGCACTGGCTGCTCTTGGAGAGGACCCGGGTTTAGTTTCCAGCACCCACATGGTGGCTAACAACTGTCCATAACTCCAGTTCCAGAGGCTCCAGTGCTCTCTTCTGACCTCTGTGGGCACTGCACGCATAACACAGATGCACTTACATATGTGCAGGCAAAACATTCAATCCCAAAAAGTAAAAATAACAAATAAAATATTTTTAAAAATCCATAGCAAGGAAAGCACACTTAGCTAATGTATTGCTGGATAATGTCCTGACTTCTGCTGATGGGAAATGAGTATTGACTTGTGTTCCATAGCAAGTGCATGAGCTCCAAGCCCCATCATGACACCCATACTTAGCGTCCCATTCCTTGTCACGTCTTTAATCAAATTACTCATCAAAACAGCTACTTGGGGTTCATTGTATAGACTAGAGCCAAGGACAGAGGTAACCTCAAGCAAGTTATTTCCGTGTGTGTTACTGTTCTTAAATGTGAGATGCACTGGTTAGATGAATTAAATCATGAGGACTCTTCCATTCTATGATGCTAGGAGGCACTTAGCTGGAGCCCATGAAGTCTGAATTGCAGACCTGGCATACCAAATACTACATATCAAATATTGTTCTTTCCACTTGGGAGCAAATCTTTACCAGTATGCATTTTATACAGAATATAAAGCACATTCTAGTCTCATGCCGGGCCTCTAGTGTCCCAAGAACCCGGGACATTGGGTGGCATAAGGGACCCTTTGCAGTTTCCATCAATCTGACTCTATATCCTTATACCTCCCCATGTTCCCTCATAATCCAGACTAGAGATATGGATGTCTTTGGTTGGTTCCTGTGTATTGCACTGATGTCCTAATGCTGGTCACACTTTGAATCTGCCATTTACAATGATCTGTTCCATGAGAAAAGAGCCCATGAGCTGCCACAGTGCCTGGTGCATCCCTAGCATCTCCAGTAAAACAGATGCAGAAGTAAGCAGGGAGCAGAATTTTTTTCAGATCATGTTCTCAGGAAGCCATGTTTCCAGATAACATACAGGACTGCTGCAGCATATTATCATAAACTCAACATAAGGCTCAAATTATCAGATTTAATGTTCTCCTGCACTACCAATCTGTTTTCCCCATTATACTCAGGAAGCGCTCCATGCAATCATGGCTCCTCTATAACTCTCCAGCACTTCCCATAACAGCGTGGAATTCAAATTCTTTATGCTGGCTCTGGGACTGGTCCCTCTCCCTGTTGTTTGGTGCCATTTTCCTCCTCCATGCAACCTCATGGGTCCCAGTTCCGTGTGCTCAGCAACTCTTTTCTGCCGTGGGGACCCTTGCCACATCAGTGTTCCTTCTTCCTGGAGAACAGACTGGTAGACCAGGGTCCTGTCTGCTCCCTCTCTGTGCAGATGCTTTTTGGCTACTCTCTTTTTATAAAAATTGAATTTCATTTTAATTTTTTGAGATAGTTTCCCTATAGCCCAAGCTGACCTGGAACTTGCTATGTAGACCAGGCTGGCCTCGATCTCATAGAGATCCATCTGCCTCTGCTTCTTGAGTGCTGGGATTAAAGGTGAGCACAACCACACCCAGCTCCATTCTCTTCTTTTACAAACAGCCTTTTCCCCACCCCCACCCCCACCCCTTGAGTCTTCATTGTAGTCTCAGACACGGCACCTTGGTCACTTCCTTCACAGCAATGGTCACAGTTTGTAATTCTTTTGCTTGTTTATATCCTGATATATCACTGGTTTCCCTTAGATGAACTCTCTATCTTCATGGTCATAACTCAGTCCCAAGAGCCTTGGAAAGTGCCTGGTACTTAATGTTCATTGAATGTTGGAATAAAATAACAGGCAGAGTCTCTGTGAAGTCCGTTTTAGTAAGCATTCAGTTAATGGCGTGACTATACCAACTAATCCACCCCTTGTTCACCAGCCCGATTATGGAATAGTTCCATAATATTTATTGAGTTTTACTCAGTCTGTTTTTGTGCTGGGCATTGAAGATACTTAGGGAGAAGACATTGCCTTGTCCTCATGGTGGGGCCTGGGGGCTACAGGGAGACCTGCACCTGAGGTCAGAGTACTGGGGATGGTGAGCCCCACAGCAGAGGACAAACAGGATATTGCTGCTGCCCTTAGAAGGAAACAGATACAAGTCTTGCCTTTTTGGGGTCCCACAATGTGGAGTTCTTGGTCTAGCCAACACTCTGTCAGCACAGAAAGGGCCACTCCAGCAAAAGGACGAAGAGTAACCTTTCTAGGGCCATGCCTGGATGGATGGGGCCAACATGGGGCCAGCATTCCCAGATAGGAAAGCCAGAAAACTGCCCTTCAAGCTCCTTTTCAGGAAAAGAAGCTGCCACAACTAGCTAGGGCCCATCTTCCATGTTCATCTGCAAAAAGAGCCACATGCTAGGAGAGTGGTCAGCCCTTACAGGTCACCCCGACCCAGATAAAGAGCTGAGGAAACAGAAATGTAAGTCTGTACAAGTTGAGGGGGATGTAGGGAAGGCACGTCTTCTTGTAAACAGGGGGTCACTCAGGCTACTTGGAGAATATCAGAGACCTCCAGCAAGGCCAGGGGGCCGAAAATGGACTGACCCCTGAAGGGACAGAAAACAGATTTTATTATTCTTAAGAAAAGAAGCTTCACATTTGTATTTGTTTAAGTTGGCCAAGGAAGGTATTTGCTTTTAGGCTGCGTGGTATGTTTGAGCTGATCAGAAATGTGTGTGTATGTGTGTTTGAGTGTGCTTGTGTGTATGTATACTCAAGTACACGTGCCAAGAGTGTAGCACTCTGATCATACCCACACATGGGCTAAGGGGGTGGGGGAGGTGGATACTTGGAAAGGTGAGGCAGGCTAAGGAAAACTCTCATTCCATTTGAAAAATGCTTACTGAGCACTTACTGTGTGTCAGAGAGCATCAGGCTTCCCAGTGAGGCCGAGGGCCAAGCAGCAGTTCCACCTGCACACGCTGAGTCCAAAACAATTCCGAGTTACCCTACTGGATGTGTGGTTAGCTGACTGCATGGGGAGGTTTGTGTTGGAGAAGTGAGTGTGGGTGACATTTATTAAAGAAGAGACTGAACAGCGTGAGAAGAGGAGAGAACTGAAACAGCTCGAAAGCCCAACGCTGACCTGCTAGGATTTGTGACAGAATGGCAAGGGAGGGAGACTATGGTGCCTGGAAGCCCAGGATGAGGCAGAAGGGCAATCAAAAGACATGGCCATTGAGCACTTCTAAATCTGAAGATTCCGAATCTTTTTAACCAACCCAGGGAGAGATGCCATATGTCCTGAATTAGAGTTACTCACATTTTCTCTCTATACTTTGATAGTCTAAGTTAGAACTGATGGTGAGACGGGGTTAAAGTTCAGTAGTAGAGCACTCTGAGACGCTTGTACAAGGCTCTGGGTTTGATCTGTAGTACTTCAGACAAAAGGAACGACCTTCTAGACCAATAGAGATATTAGGTAGCAGGACTGGCCCAGGGAACAGCCTTAGTAAAGCTAAGAGCCATGGACCTCATCATGTAAAGGGAGGGGATTTCAGAATTCCTTCAGGGAAAATAAGAAAAATAACTATATAAGAGGCCCTGGGAGATGTGGCCTTATATAAGACAGCAGCAGTCCCACTGCGGGAGGACGCCCCATTCAGACATCCCCCTGGAGCTCCATGTTTTCCATGTGCTACTAGTTTTTCAGCCTAGAAGGGCAGGGCAGCTTGTGCCTCACGGACACCTACCCCAAGCTGTCCCTGAGGAGCAGCGATGGCCCATGGGCCCTCTCTATCTCCTCCTCTCCACTCCACCAAGCCTCATGGCTTCTGTCTGGCTGATGGTGCCACCTGAGGGGGCATCTGAACTCTGGAACTTTCTTTACATTCTTTCATTAATATTCACCCTTCCCCAAATTACAAGCACTTCTGGGCAACTTATACATCGGTTTTGTATCACTGAACTAAGGTGGACACAGGGCTTCAAATGTAACCTCCCCAGAAGCCCTGTGTGGCTGGAACAGAAGACAGAGGTGGGGTTGGAGGAGGTGATGGAGGATAGCCTGCCACTGAGGCCCCTGCTCTGGCCCTGGCAACAGTGGCACAGCCTTCCTTCTTCAGGGTCTGCCTGGTGGCCACTGGCTTATCTGTACCTCACCGGTGCTTCCTTGTTCGCTTGTAAAACCCTCCAGCCTGCTTGGAGCAGTATTTGGATTTTCTTGATGTCATTCAGCAGATCCTAAGAGTGCCTTGGGGGCAGTCAGCAGCTGAACGATCCTCACACTAGGGCAGGTGTTTGGTCATCGATGTGGGTGAATTATCAGTGAGTTGTGTTCAATGGAGAAAGGTACTTCTCTGCTCTGGGAAAACCTGACCTTGGGTTTTAAACAATGCTTCTGAGTTACAGTTCATGCCACAGAAGAAGTGTTCTGAGAGGATGGGGTACTTACAGACTTACAAGGCCCTCACATTTAGAAGGTATGGTTTTACCATCCTTGAGTGCCCTTGGGTACAAATTCTGTCTATGTGGAATACATTATCTGTTTCTTAATGAAGTTAGTGTGTCGGGTAAGTCAGAACACATAAAGTGGCAAAGTTGATGAAAGGGATATTTCTCAGCAAGAAAACAAAGGGATTTGGTCAACTGTCAGGGGTGCAGATCTGTGACAAATAAGTCCTCAACATTCAAAAATAAAGAAATCACATAAAGTGTTAAAGCCCAAAGGAAACATCACTGCAAACTAAGGAGGTAAGCAGGTGCTGTGAGGATGCTTGGGGCAGCAGGTAGCTCCCAACCTCTCTCAGGAGCTGCATCTCTACTGTGTATCAGGCATTCCAAACGCTTTAGCTCATACACTTGTCAAGTGACATTTACAAGAGGCTCCTACAAAGGTGAGCAACCTTCTGGCCTTCCTAGACACACTGCTAGCTACAAAATCCACACTTAAGAACCAAATGATTGAATTATAAGAAATAATCATAGCACTCTCCTGTACGAACAGACCAAACCAAAAAGGTCCAGAACATCAAGCTAAAATCAGGTTGTTCATCTGGTTTTCCCAGAGAGTGAAAGAGCCAAAGAGCTAGGGAGCGAGAGACTGAGAGCGACTGAGAGATTGAGATTATAACCAAATTCTCAAATACGGTAGTTTTAGCTGAGATAAGGAAGTTCTCTCTGATCTAACCCTTACAACAGTGACCTGACGTTAACATTTCCCCCCATCACTGGGCTTCCTCATCACCACCCAGCACAGTCCACTGCTGTTCCTCAGTGGGAATTCCATTTGATGAAATAGTAGCGGCTCTGACTTATGAATCTCAAATAATAGCCAAATAATCTTTAGCTAAATGTGTTATAATGTAGCTTTTTGATAAATATAATAAAGTATATTTATAATAATCATACAGTATATGTGTAATATGTAGTATGATTAGTAAAATATAGAGATACAGATCCAAAACAAGAGATGCTGAGAGTTATGTGTTACCTTTATATATAATAAAATATATTATTGTCCGATAAAGTGGTTCTGTAAGATGAGACTGGCCCAGGCAGCGTACAACTCTTAGTCTTTCTCTGCCTTATATATTAATCACATACGTAGTCATGCATTGCCTAACGATGGGAACATGTTTGGAGAAGTGTGCCGGTAGGCAATTTCACTTTTGTGCAAACATCAAGTATACTTATACAAATTAAGAGGGCTACCACATCGCTACAAGACACAATCCATTGGGTCCACTGTTGTACATGCAGTCAAACATTGACCAAAACTTTGCAAGGGGGGACATAACTGAACTTTATTTTTTTGTAGAATAAGATACATATATAGATAGATAAAATAAAGTACATATGTAATAAAATGCATTATGATTAATGGATATCACACATATGTATATAGAGAGATTTGGAGCTGCATGTTCCCATATATATATATA
>NW_008359442.1:12129453-12131319 GCF_000622305.1 Nannospalax galili
GTAAAATACATGTATAGATAGTGTAATGTTACATAAAACCAACAGAAGTGTACTTATCACTGGCTCACTAAATTATGCTTCTTCTTGTTGGACCCTTTCCAATTTTGCAATTTTTTTTTACCAACCTGATATTTTATGCTAGAAATGGAAGCAACAGCAACAAAAACAATTACCCTCAAAATTTTAAAAGTATACAAATCAAAATATGTCTTTTTATCAGGCTAAAACAAAATCACCATTTCCATGTGCTAACAGTCCATAATAGAGCTTAGTTAAACAAATGTTAATTTCCTAATCTGTTGATGACTGGCAAATAATGTGTATTGCCACAGATTAGCTGTTAAGATAAACACTCACAACCATACCTGCTTCTTTTTAGAAACATAAATGTTCTGATTTAATGGAAAATCACTGCAGGGCACAAGTATAAACTGTAAAACAATTAAAATAATAAATCCAAATGGCAGCAACTCCCAGTGAGTCTTACAACATCAAACTAAACAGCTGCCAACCTATGGAGTCTGCCCTGGGCCCTACAGAAGCTGGGCAGAGGACAGGCACAGGCAGGGACTGAGGTGGCCTCCAATAAGAAGAAGAGGCTGGTTTCAGTCCCAAGTAGAGCAGAGATGGTCAGCAGGCTCTGGAAATTTAGGACAGAGCCTGCCCACAAGAAACTAGTCTGTTTCCTCTCATAAGGAGCAAGCTATTCACTCATGCATCTTTTAAGTATTGCAGAGCAACTGTGTGTGACATGCACTTGTTCTTGTTGAAGGTCTCTATCCCCTTGGCATGTCCATGCTACCATGGAAAAAGACTACTACAATGGTTCATAATATAAAGTCAAGGAGTAAAGTGCCATGAATGCTTAGGCTGGGGTCAACTCTGGTCCATGCTCTGTTTCTTTCCATTAAAAACAAATGCATGCTAGGAATCTTCCATGCACCCCAGCCTTTGCAAAATGACTTGGAGGAGTCTTAAACTTGGCCTCCACCACCCACATGCAAAATGAAAGCCTGGAGACACACTGCTTAATGATATTGTTTGCTGAGTATTTACCATGAGCATTTACTACTGTGCTATATAAGTGAGCTCAGTTTTCCTCAAAATTCTGAAATGGTTCCTATCATCACTCCTATTTTAGAGATGAACAAACCGAGACTTTAAGAAGGGGAATACCTTGACCCCAAACCTGCAACTAGTATAAGGCCAGGGAGCTCTACAGATTAAGCTGTGAATCTCACGGTCCATGTGAACATAGGCTGGGTAATAAAGAAGGAAGGCCCAGGAAGTTGCTACTTCTGCTACAATCCTCATCTTCTTCCCTGGTCCACAATGTAAGGTTCCAGGAGAAGATCAGGAGATATCTACTGTTCAGTTGCTCTCTGGTGTCATCATTAAAATTTCTAGCCCAGAAGGTGTTAAGGAATGTGGTTCTCCACAATGAATCCCTCTCAGTAATGGTAGTTCATTGGTTTATTAATGTATTCTTTTTTTTAAAAGTGTTTTTATCATTGGGAAGACCTACAAGGTATAGATGTAGAAAAGGATTTTCTAAACAGGACATCAACTGCTCAGGAAACAAGGGCAAGAATTAACAAATGGGGCTTCATTAAACTAAAAAGCTTCTGTACATCAAAGGAGGCAACCAGGGACATGAACAGAAAAGCCCACAGAATGGGTGAAAATCCTCACCAGTGACACAGCTGACAGAGGTTTAACGTCTAGAATATGCAATGAACCAAAAAAATAAAGAATCAAGAAAGGAATTAACCCAATTTAAAGATGTGCTAAGGAGCTGAACAGAAAGTTTTCAAAAGAAGAAGTAAAGATGGCTATGAAACATCTTAAAAGATGTTCAACATCACT
>NW_008359442.1:12131520-12132032 GCF_000622305.1 Nannospalax galili
CAACCCCTATTTAAAGCAGTGTGAAGAACTCTTAAAAAACTACAAATGAACCTATCATTTGACCCAGTTATACCACTCGGCACATACCCAAAGAACTCATCCTATTACAAAGACACTTGTACATCCATCTTTGTTGCTTCTCTTTTCACAATAGCTAAGAGATGGAAGCAACCTAAGTGTCCCTCAATTCATGAGTGGATAATGAAAATGTGGTTCATTTATACGATGGAGTTTTACTCAGCAGTAAAGAAAGATGAAATCATGAAATTTGCAGGTAAATGGATGGAACTAGAAACTGTTATACTAAGTGAAGTAACATAGACTCAGAAAAAAAATCGAGATATGTTCTCCCTCATATGTGGATCCAAGAAACAAACCCTGATAAGTGAGTATGTATCCAGACATAACTACAGGAACCAGGATAATGGAAAGGAAACAGGGAGGTAAAGGAAAAATAACCCGAAAGAGAAGAACAATAAGAAACAGGCCTTAATAAGGGAGATAGGGATAAA